>NC_068989.1:32743854-32746205 GCF_001194135.2 Octopus bimaculoides | reverse complement strand
TGTGTGGTTAGGAAGCTTGCTTCCCAGCTGCATGGTTTTGGGTTCAGTCCCACCGCGTGGCACCTCGGGCAAGTGTCTTCTGCTATAGCTCCGAGCCGACCGAAGCTTTGTGATTGAATTTGGTAGGCAAAAGTTACTGCCATGTGTGTATATGTCTGTGTATGTGCTTGTGCCTCTCTCCCAGAGGGTGAGAGAGGGAATATAATGATATTTCTTAATCTCAAAATTTCAAACAAAAATGTATGTAATATGTGTGTGTGTGTGTGTTGGAGAGAAATGAGATGTTGTGGGAGAGATGTACGTGTGTCTGGATAATGGTATGCTTGCTCTTAGTGATCTTAAAAAGAGGTGTGGAAGAGCTACTATGAAAGGCTATCAAATGTGGAGAATGAATGGGAGAAAGGGAGTATTCCCTATGTGAACCTAAAAGAGGGACCAAGTATCCTAGTTGACAGCAGCATGATAGATAAAGCAATCAAATATATGAAGACAGGGAAGGCCCCTAGTCCAACAGAGGTTACTGCTGAGATACTCTGGTAGAGTTGGATACTGTCCAGTAACCAGTATAGTTAATCAGGTTATTCAGGAAGGCATAGTCCCTAATGACAAGTGTAGCAGCATCATAGTTAACTGCTAGAAGGGTATGGGAGATGCCTCAGATAAAAGTAATTACAGAGGCATCAAATTGCTGGATCAAGTGATGAAAATTATAGAGAGAGCTATAGACCAATCAATTAGGAACAGAATTAGACTAGATGAAATGCAGTTTGGCTTTGTCCTGGGGAGAAGCACCATGAATGTCATTTTCACAGTCAGGCAACTGCATGAGAAATATTTAGCTATGAACAAGCCACTATTTCTTGATCTAGAGAAAGCCTTCAACAGAGTACCTCACTCTGTAATATGGTGGTCTTTGAGGAAGTTTGGAGTAGACGAATGACTTGTGAAAGCAGTACAGGCCATGTATAGGGGTGCTGTTAGTAAGGTAAGAGCTAGCCAAAAATACAGCGACGAATTTGTGTAAAGGTAGGAGTTCACCAAGGTTCAGTCCTTAGCCCCCTCTTATTCATCAAAGTCCTTCAGGCCACAACAGAGGAATTTAGATCTGGAAGCTCATGGGAACTACTATATGTTAATGATCTTGCCTCATAGCAGAATCTGTAACAGAACTAGAAAAGAAATTCTAGGTGTGGAAACAGAACCTGGGATCAAAGGATCTTAAAGTTAACCTAGCAAAGACCATGGTCCTAGTAAGCAAGAAATCAGATAGGACCCTATCCACTTCAGGTAAATGGCCCTACTTGATGAGTAGGAAAGGTGTAAGTAGAAATTCCATTCAGTGTACTCAAATGTACAAGAGCCATAAAGAATACAATGCACAGGAAAACAATTTCCTCAAATGCTCCAGAGGCTTTCTAGAAGTAGTAGATAATTTCTGCTACAAGGTGACCTAATTAGCAGTGGAGGAAGATGCACCAAAAGTGTAGTTGCTAGAATAAGAGTAGGATGGAGAAAGTTCAGAGAGCTTTTGCCTCTGTCAGCAACCAAAGGTCTCTCTCTCTCTCTGAGTGAAAAGAAAATTGTATGATGCACATGCATGAACTGCAATGCTACATGGTAGGGAGACATGGGTCCTGAACATGAAGGGCATGTGAAGACTAGAGAAGCTGGTAGGCTCTAATGGATGTGCAATGTCAGTGTATATGTGCAACAGAGCACTAGTGTATTGAGAGAAAAGTTAGGCATAAGAGGAATTATATGCAGTATGCATGAAAGAAGACTGTGCTGGTTTGGTCATGTGCTATAGATGGATGAGGACAGCTGCATAAACAAGTGCCGATCACTCAAAATGGAGGGAAGTTGTAGAAGAGGGAGACCCCAGAAAACATGGGACAAAGTATTGAAGGCCTATCTCAAAACATGGGGCCTTATGAAGAAGTTGGCAAAGGCCAAGATATATGACACATTGCTGTACTCAAAAAAATCTGCCCACCACAACAGAACTGATATTCTAAAATCAAGGTACCACAGAAAAAGCACTGATGCTGGTACCACATAAAAAGCACCCTATATACTCTGTAAAGTGGTTAGCATTAAGAAGGGTATCCAGTCACAGAAACCATGCCAGAAGAGACATCTCTTAATTGCTTTATCTACCCTGGTACTGTCAACTCGGATAGCTGGTCCCTCTGTTGGGTCGACATACGGCAGACTCTCTTTCTCCCATTCATTCTCTTTATTAAGCAATCTATCGTAGTGGCATCTCCAGACCTCTTTCTTTGCAGCCTCATTTAGTGCAAGCGTACCATCATCCATGTGAACACATTTCTCTCCTACGACATCACTATTCT
>NC_068989.1:32740817-32743036 GCF_001194135.2 Octopus bimaculoides | reverse complement strand
ACATGTATGCCATGGAAGCCTCCAGCACAACGTCCGACATGACCATTGAAGTCACCAGCCACAAAGAGAAGGTCCCTGTCCCTTGTCGACGAGGTAGTTTGCAAGAGGGTGTCATAGAATTGGTCTTTCAGACCATCCGGTAGCCCCGGTTGAAGGGCATTACATTTTCTTCAAAATCACTAATTTGTAACAAGATTGGGAGATTTACATAGAAAAAGTACTTCAAGAATTAAAGAGTTAGCCCAATTATGTTTAGATTCTCAGACAGACTGGAATTACACATTCAGTGATAAGGTCATTTCTCTGCAGCATCCGAAAATCTTTACTTCAGAACAAATGTTATACAAATAGATAAATCTGAAAAAGTTGAATTAGTCAATAAGTGATAAATTCTTATTCTGAAATACATTTTTCAGGTGGAGAATTAATTGTATTTTCACTCTCTGATAATAAGCTAAATTAAATGTAGCTACTGTAAATATATTCCAAAAAATTTATAACAAAATGATTAAAATATCAAATACATGTTTGCTTAACTAATTTAAATAACAAACTCAGATTTACCTCGGCTGAATAACAACGGACTGGAATTCCAAAGGCTCTTGCAAGTCCAAAGTCAGCAAGTTTCAGCTCTCCATTCTGAATTTCAAAATGAAATTTATAAAAATTTCAACTAGACAGACAATACAATTATGGTCATATTTTAATTATAAAAAATGTATAATTCTCTATTATATATTACATAAAATCTTTATATCTATATGATATATAAATAAATATGTACATTATATATCTGTGATTATAGTCACAAACACGTAACTAATAATTATATTTTGTAATTATAAATGAGTAATGCACTATAAATAATTTGAGTGAACCAATACTACTGAAAAATAACACACTTTCAATTTAATGTTGCAAAGTTTAGAAAGTTAGTTTCAGAACATTAAACAGTAAAACTGGTTAAAACATGGATATGTCAAAACAATGACTTAGTGTGTGTTATGTGTTAGGAAACAAAGGGGTGATTCAACTAGGTTCATTAGTGATCTAACTCTTCAACTGAAGTAACTGGAGTTGTACATACTCTTATGAAAGAGATGAAAAGAAAACATAATTAACAGACTGGATAATGAACTACATGAACTATTGGCATACAACATGACAGTTATTGCACATACTCTACAAACAGAATTAACAGATACATAGAAGGATTGATTTTACAAGTCGCTGCCTCAAATATAGAATATCATAACTAAGTAGTTATTGTATCATGTAATAGTGTACTAATCAAAAGGTCACACTTTGATCAATATACATGCAAAGTTACCATAATCTGCATAACAATGACATCACTGTTGTGTTGAACATGCTCATCTATAATTTCTTGTAAGTAACCTTCACTAGTTGTTTATCATTGGTTAACGTTGTCAGCAATGTAAATAGACTACAGTAATGAAGTATTTTAAGGTGCTTATATGTGATTAACATGTTTAAATTAGGTATAAACAATTTGAGAGCAACAATGACCATAGTCTTGTTATTTTGGGAGGGCCATTACACTAATAACTAGCTGGACCCGTGAAAAAATCACAGAAAACATAAAAAATGTAAGCATCTGTAAACAGTGTACTGGTGCCATGAGAAATGTTTGTATATTATGGCTGTTTGTCTTTATGTTTTAAGTTCAAATTCTGCCGAAGTCAACTTTGCCTTTCGTCCTTTCAGGGGTCAATAAATTAAGTACCAGTTGTGTACTGGGGTTGAGCTAATCAACTAGCTCCCTCCCCACAAACATTTCAGGCCTAGAAAAGTATATTATGACAGTTACAAAATATAGAATGTAATGTAACACCAATGACTATATAATCCAACCAATATATCTCAGTTACACAAACGTAAACGGAATTACTATTTAACCTTAGAATACATCGTACATATTCAAAGAACCTTCTTGGTTTAATGGTACAGAACGTTTTTCTGGCATTCTTTTAATCTTTTACTTGTTTCAGTCATCTGATGGTAGCCATGCTGGAGCACCACCTTTTAGTCAAAGAAATTGACCTCTGTAAGCCTGGTGCTTATTCTATCAGTCTCTTCTGCTGAACAGCTAAATTACAGGGATGCAAACGCACCAACATCAGTTAAGCAATGGTGGGGGGGGGGCAAACACAGACACAAACACATACATACATACATATGATGGGCTTGGAGGTAGT
>NC_068989.1:32737095-32740151 GCF_001194135.2 Octopus bimaculoides | reverse complement strand
GAGTTGTAGCTGTAATTCAAAGGGGCCAGCCTTGTCCTATTCTGTGTGAGGCTAAATCTCCCTGAGAACTACGTTAATGTTATACATGTCTGTGGAGTACTCAGCCACTTGTGAGTTAATTTTATCCTCGTGTGGTAATGAAAAGTGAAACTGACATCCAATATTTGCTGTGTGTATGTATCTATGTATGAACTTTTCTTTGAATTTATGTATCTATTGCCTCTCTCAGTTTCTCTCTCTTTCTTTCACTTACTTTGTGTCCCGCTTCTTTCCCGCTTTTGATTTAACAATGTGTATATGTATCTATGTATCTACTTCTCTTGCGATGGACGTCGTAACCACTCAGTGTCTCTTTCACTCTCTCTCTCTCTCTCACTCACTCTCTTTCTTTCCCTCTTACATCTTCTCTGAAACATTTAAAAAGACAAAACAAACACTGTCACCACTCACTGTCTCTTTCACTCTCTCTTTCACTCTCTCTCTCTCTCTCTATCTTACTTCTTCTCTCTTGCTTTGCCACTTTTTTGAAGTGTGACGCACACAACAAGTATGTACAAAAACCAAAAGTTAGCGTATTAATATTATTGAGAATAATACAAGCACTGGTTCAATATCACTTCTTTAGTGTTGGTTAAAGTCCTTTCATCACACTTGGTGACCTCATCAGTGACATGCTCTCTCTCTCTCTCTCTTCAAGGTCAGCTTCGAAGATTTTGACAAACAAACAACTAACCAATTAATTGTTTAACAAGCACATCAAACAAATGAATAATTAGTTGGTTAGCTATTTAATTGATTGACTAACAATAAAGAAGTGATACTGAACCAATACATATGTTTATTATTATTGGTATAATGACTCTCCCAAGACTCAATAAGATTTGTTTCAACAGATGAATTCACAAATCAAATACAAAAACAAAATGATCATAGTCTCAACACTAAACTAGGTAAGCATACAAAACATTATGCAAGAGATAGATTCAGTTAATGATAAAAGGTTTACAAAACTAAACTAATAGCTATTGGACATACTGTTTCTTTTAGAGTAGCAAAAGTCATATATATGATATTTGAATTTTCAAGATAATCATACCTTATTGATGAGCAAATTTTGAGGTTTTAAGTCCCGATGCAAAACATTATTACTGTGGCAGAATGCTAGACCCCGCAATAATTGGTACATGAAGGACTGAAAAAATAAACCAAGTTAAAAACATATTAATATAAATAACTTAAAGTAGGTGAATTAGATTTTCTTATATGATTCTTTAAATATTGAAACAATTTTATATTTCTTAAATGTACAATTAGCAAACAGTAACACTTATCACCTTCAGGAAATCAGTATAATCATTATGAAAACTGATTTAGATAATCAAACATCAGATAGTTAAATCAATACTTTCAAAAATTAAAGTTTCTCACTATCATTTGACAAATGACAATTTTACATTCTGTCTTTGAAATTCAAAAGATATCTCCATTTCTGTGACATAATCAAAGAATAATCTAAAAACAATACAAATGTTGCATGAGCAAATAAATACCAATTATAACAGCATAGATAAGGGAATATTGAAACTAGATTTCACAGAAAATAACAGCAAGAAAGTTACACAAAAGTAACCAACAGAATGCAGTATTATCTTTAATGGAACAGCTAATTGATCAAGGCAATCAACAGCTCAGTAGCTTACCTCACAAAACAAATCCTCTGATGCTTCAAGTAACCAGACTGCTCAGGTTTCTGTTAGTTCTACACTAACTACTCTACACAAAAAATGCGCTGCACCACTGACCTACCTGAGATAGCTAAGCAGATCACTGAAATCCTTTTTTCTGTACTTTAAAACACTGAGTGATCCACACACAACTGTGTGTTGTAGCAAATTACTGAACAGGTAAATTATTAACCTATTACCTTCATTTTCAACAACTCAAAAGCAACCATCTCTTTTATCACCTTGATTTTCTTTCTCTACTTACAGTTAACTACTTCAGTTTTCATTAAGTTAAACCAACTGGAAATGTGCTTTCCTACACATCACAAAACTTAAGTGAAATCAATGTTACTGACCTCGCCATCAACAAGGCCTTCATCCACTACACATAAAGATCACTTAGCAAAGCCAGATTTTGCATTGGATGGTTTTAACAAAACCATCACAAATCTCTTAACACTTTAGCATTTAAACTGGCCATACCAAGCGAAAATATTCTACTTGTCTGATGTTCAAAGTGGCCAAATCTAGCCTTTTATACCTTCTCTACAATGTCATTTTAAAAATATACAATCACATCATTGGAATCTGGAAGGTATGAGATAATGCACAATTAATTCAAAATAATATGAATAAATAAGCATTACATCTGGCAGAGAAATCTGAATGCTAAAGGGTTAAATGTCGATCTATAGTCTATCAACACTGAGGTGCCTCACTTTTATACTTCTATATATTAACAATCTTCTATTTCTAACAATAAACATCTAAAACAGTGTTTCCCAAACTTTTTGCACCAAACTGCAATATTGCCCACCTATCAGCTAAAAAATGCTCCATCATCCACCTATGTAAAAAAACCTGACACCCCCAACACTAAATCCTCGAGGAGAACCACACTTGTATCATTTAACACACACTATATCGTAGACTTGTTGCCCAGTTAGTTTTGTTTGGACTAAATATGCAGTTGTTTACAAATCCCTTATTGTGTGTTTAGTTTTGCCATTAGTGTGAATAAAATTCTAATGTTAACTCTATATTATGCTGACAGATTAACTTCGGTAAACTTGTGCTTTCTTTTACACTGATTTTTATTTTCCCCAAATGAACCATTGATCAGAACTACCAATGCAAAAATAATTAATGATTGTATTATATAGGAAAAGAATACAACTTTTTAATGAGAACCATGTGTCTGGTGCAATGCAGCTAGTGCAGACACATGCGGTTTCAAACTTATCGATTTTTGCTGCGAGTCTCCTCATTATGTCACATCCAGTCCAATTCTTTTATGGGAAAGTAAAGTTCCAACATGGCTAAAACCAGATT
>NC_068989.1:32725500-32736664 GCF_001194135.2 Octopus bimaculoides | reverse complement strand
TGATGGAATTGACATTTAGAAATGTTAGTTTTATACAACACCAATTTTGACATGAAGGTAGTGATGAATGATTTACAATCAACGAGAGTTTTTCTGGTTCCTTATAATAACCTATTCAAATCATTTAATTTTGTGAATATATCACAAACAAAAAATAATATCACACCTTGCAGCCATCAATGAAGTGGATAGCTGAGTAGCTTCAAAGAAAGATATGATTATATGAAACAGTTCAACAAACCGTAAAACACAGTTTCCTTTTGACAACCACCGCACTTCGGTATGGTGTAAAAGTTTAGTACAGCCCTCATCATTTCTCAGACAGAGTTGATGGAAAATTTGATCAGACAAGGAACTGGACTTCAATTTATTCAGTCTTGATAACTAACTGTAGTGTACATTCAATCTACCGTTCGTATTTTTCGCCACTAAATGCTGCTAGTGTGCCAAGCAATGAACAGTTAGTATCTGGTGGGAAATTTCACACATTAAGAGAGATGAAAAACTTCTGTATCTTCCTATCATCAAAAGGGCTCCATCAGATGCACAGGCAAGAATAGTACTGAGTGGGATATTATGTTCAAAAAGGAAAGACTTGAGAGTGTGAAAAATAGTTGCACCTTTTGAATCAAGTGGCAATTTCTCTGTGAACAGCATTTCCTCACAAGATTGAAAGTCTTCGCTGAAATACCGAACATGGCCAAAAAGGAAGCTAGAGTGGGGGTAGCAGGAGAATGTATCATATAGCTAAAAGGAAAGCTAAGAGACAGGTATATATAGCCAAGAGAGTAGCAGAAAAGAAGAAGTTTGCCAATGTTCAGCAACGTGAGGACCAAAGAACTGAAGTATTTCAGATTGCAAGACAGTATGTGAGAGAAAACCATGATGTCATAGGATAGAAATGTGTCCACATGGATGATGGTGCCTTTGCGTTTAATGATTCTGCAAAGAAAGAAGCTTAAAGATGCCATTATGAAAGACTGCTGAATGTAGAGAATAAAAGGGAGGAAAGGCTGCCAGAGGTCAACCCAATTAAGGGACCAGCTACCCAAATCAACAGTACCCTGGTAGAAAAAGCAATTAAGGATATGAAGACAGGGAAAGTACCTGGCCCATCAGGAATCATCGCTGAGATGCTTAAAATATCAGGCGGTGTGGGTTATGGTCTTGTCACCCGCATCGTAAATCAGGTAGTTCGTGAAGGAGTCAAACCCATTGACTGGTGTAGCAGCATCATAGTCAACCGCTACAAGGGTAAAGGTGATGCTTTAGATAGAAATAACTATAGGGGTATCAAATTATTGGATCAGGTGATGAAAGTTACAGAGAGTGTCATAGCCCAACTAATTAGGGAGAGAGTTAGCCCAGATGAGACGCAGTTTGGTTTTGTGCCAGGCAGAAGCACCACTGATGCTATATTTCTGGTAAAGCAACTGCAGGAGAAATATCTAGCCAAAGATAAATCTCTATACTTGGGTTTTGTTGACTTGGAGAAAGCCTCTGACAGGGTGCCCTTGTCCCTTATCTGGTGGTCAATGCAGAAACTGGGGATAGATGATTAGTTGGTAAGAGCTGTACAAGCCCTGTACAGGGATGCTGTCAGTGAGGTGAGGGTTGGTAACGAGTATAGAGAAGAATTTTGAGTAGAAGTAGGGGTTCATCAAGGATCAATCCTCAGCCCCTCTTATTCATTATAGTCCTCCAGGCAATAACAGAGGAATTCAAGACAGGCTGCCCCTGGGAGCTCCTCTATGCTGATGAACTTGCCCTAATAGCTGAGTCATTGCCAGAACTAGAGACAAAGTTTAGAGTGTAGAAGCAAGTTCTAGAATCGAAGGGCCTTAGGGTTAATCTCGCAAAAACCAAAGTCTTAATAAGTAGGAAGGCTGTCAAGCCACAATCCCCTTCAAGTAGATGGCCCTGCTTGATCTGTAGAAAAGATGTGGGTAGAAACTCCATACTATGTACCTAGTATAAGCTATGGACACATAAAAGGTGCAGCAATATCAAAGGAAGGTTAACAGGGAAAATACTTTTTGTGTGTGGCAGACGCCCATGGGCAATAAACACTGAAGATGTACAGAAAACAGCTGCATGAGGAAGTACCACTCCCTAACTGTGGAAGGAACCTATGGAAGAGGTAGACCCAGGAAGACATGGGATGAGGTGGTGAAGCATGACCTTCAAACATTGGGCCTCACAGAGATAATGATAGGAGACTGAGACCTTTGGAGATATGCAGTGATTGAGAACACCTGGCAACTAAAGTGAGATCACAGCCACTCATATTTGGCCCAGTTAAAAGTACTCCTGATGCATCATGTGATATATGTTTGAGAAGACCTGTAAAGTAAAACCAATATCATAGCTGTGGCCAGTGCCCCTTGACTGGCTCCTGTGCCAGTGGCACATAAAAAGCACCATCTGAACGTGGCTGGTGCCAGTACACCCTGACTGGCTCCTGTGCCAGTGGAACATAAAAAGCACCATCTGAACGTGGCTGGTGCCAGTACACCCTGACTGGCTCTTGTGCCAGTGGAACATAAAAAGCACCCACTACACTCTTGTAGTTGGTGTTAGGAAGGGCATCCAGCTGTAGAAACATTGCCAGATCAGTTTGGAGCCTGATGCAGCTGCTGGCTCTCCAGACTTCAGTTAAACTGTCCAACCCATGTCAGCATCGAAAATGGACGTTAAATGGTGATGATGATGATGATACCATCATCAAACACTGATTGTCCACAACAGTTGACTCATCCAGTTGTATAGAAAATTCAGAATGCTGGAGGATATTAATGAGCTGATGTTTGACATCATTGGCCAGTTAATTGATACGCCGAGAAATCATATTATTACCAAGTGGGATCTTCTTCATAATATTATCATTTTTGTTTGTGCATAACGGTTGACAAAACCTCTTCAATAACCAGGTGAAGTAATATTTCTCCAATTGTGTGAAACTTCCCAGACTTAGCAACAAGCAATGCAATGTTGTACGATGCAATCACCCCATCAGTCTCCTACTTACTACTTTCCTGGAGTAGCATGTTGAATGTTTGTGTTTGCTTTTTGAAAGAGGTGCTCAGTTGCAAAGAGTATGATAATGGCTTGTCCTTCTTGTCAGAATGCTTTGCATCAAAATGATACTTTAAGCGTAAAGATTTCATGGCTTTGTTGGTCAATGTTTGATGGCAAAGAAGGCACATTGGTAATTGACAGTTCTGAGGAGAGGGAATAAATCCAAACGATAAATAATCACTGCTGTGTTGTGGACCAATTTTCTTGACTGGAGGCATCAGTAAAGTGAAAATTTGAAAACGAATTTCTATGGATGGTGTCAGGAAGGTAGTGCTATTCCCAAAGAGAAGTCAATAGAGAAGTGTCAGATGACACGTCTTTACTGGAGCAAATATGGATCTAGTTTGTTTGGCTGCCAGCATTTCAAAAATTAAAGTTTATCGAAAATTTTAGAATTTGGCACGTTAATATACCTTTCCAAGCTAAATTGCTGGAGTTATTAAACTTTTTCCAGAAAAATGTTTTTACAAAGTTTTAGAGGTTTAATATTTTATCATTTTCACCCAGTCAAGAAATGTAATTTCAAATCTGTCATTTTGTGTGTGACTGCACATTTTGTCAACATCCTGAAAATAGCACTTATGTTTTGATATGAAACTGTAGAATTACACTTGACTTATAACCCCTCATAATTTTTTTATTTTTTGGAGTTTTCAGAAAATTTTTGCAAATCTGTATTCTACATGTGGGACTTCATATGATTATGAAAAAAAAAAAAAAATTGTGGTGGAGTCTAAGCCTATTTGGCTGCTATTTTTAGCACACATGACAACCATCTCAATGACTGTGTGACAAAAATATTCAATGGATAAACAAGTCCACTTTTTTAATACAAAGGGATGTCTCATGCAAGTAGTCAAATCGATAAAAGTGCATCCTTATTCTAGGGATGCTTAGATATAAGCAAATGTAGATTTAATTTCTAAAAATTCTTTGTCACCCACAAAATGTTCACACTGCCTACCAAGATCTCAAATTGCCCACCACTTTCCAGAAATTCACCCATCACCCACTACTTTTCAGAAATTCACCCATCACCCACCTCTAAGTTGAAATCGTCAACCAGTGGGTGATATCACCCACTTTGGGAAGCTATGGTCTAAACAGATAGTACTGCCTGCCTCTCCTTACCCTTCTGCAAATGGTCATTATCCACACATGAAATAGATACCCCAATCAGATTTTAAAAATGAGGGTGTCAGCAAGTGATCATGTAGAAACTACATGAAACATCCTGCATATTAGAGGTGGTAATATTATACACTCAAATATCCCAAACCACATTTAAAAAACTCCTCTTACTAGATGACAAAGATACTTTCCCTAATCTGCTTCAATCACTAGCCCATATTCTGCTTCTTCTGGTTATTTTTGCTACTATAGTGGTTTCTGCTCCTCTAAACAAGCAACCTACATACCATCTCTTCTCAAGCCCACTTTGTATAGCTACTTTATTTCAAGTAATTTCAAGTAAAATTTTGCAGTTCATTGAAATATCCATATTTGCAAAGCCATCAAGTAATACATAGAAAAACATATTTAGAGACAATAACAATACCTCACAAAAGAAATTATGAAAAGGTTGTTAGCAGATTTATCTAACATAAAAAAAAAGAAAATAAACAAAGCAAATATTAATTCACTAAATAGGTTAGTGTAGGTTCATTTCAACTTTTTGGAATAAAAAAGAAAAGAAATAAAGCTATACCTTCAGAATATATATATATCTGCCTTTTGGTATTGTTCTTTTTTTTAGGTGCCCACTCAGAGATACCCTTTTGACCCTTCTATCCTTGACCCAGTGGAATGTCGAAGACATAATAGCTGAGCAGAGTGAAGGTTGTACTTCAGTACTTGACTAGTACTTTATTTCATTGACTCCAGAAGGATGATAGGCAAAGTTGTCCTCTGTAGGATTTGAACTTAGGACATAAAGACCCGTTCAACAATGCAATCATGCAATGGTAGCTGAGACTACTTCCCTAAAGATACAAAAAAATGCCAATGATACATTTGAACTAATAATCTTTGGCCAGTGATCCAGTACTTTAATTATTCATTCATTTAACAAATATTTTTAAAAAATTAAGTACTCTAAAATATAAACTCTATATTCATTATTTCATTAGTTTTTCATAGCTGACTTAGTAGAATTTAATGAAGAGCAACCAAAACTTTTCTTGATACTGAAAGCAGAAAACAGTTTCTTGGAACAAATATAGAAGGTAATTCAATAAGAATGGGAAATTTCTCCCTTTCATTTCTTAGCAAACCTTATTTTCCTCTCTGCCTCTTACACTAAAAACAACCGCAAGATGATAGCAGCAGTCGTCACCAGTCAAATTTCACATGTGTTTGTTAAACAATGTTCGAAATCTGAATGCAACACAATAAACTGATGGAAACATGCTGTGGCAAGATGAAAGATTGGAAACTAATCTGAAATCATCCTGATGTGTTATATAGCATAGGAAAAATGATCATAGATCCCACATTTGCACCCGAAAAGAACAAAAGAGAGATTCATGTAGTTTGTAGAAAAAACAGTAATTGTATCAACATGAAGGACTAACAAACAAGGCAAATATGCACTGGAAAAGAAAAAAAAATCATAAATGGGAAAAATAAAATAAGACCTTTGAAAGACACCCAGAATGAAATCTTACACGTGTAAAAGACTTTCTATCTATCTATCTATCTATCAATCAAACTCTTCTCCTCCACTGTTAAAAGTAGATGAAATAGAAAATACCGATTGTACTCTGTATAATATTAATGGTAATCTCTATTGCAAGTAACTTACAGGTTTTTAATCCCCCTCCTCTCACAGCTTTTCTCTACACTATTTTAAAATAAAAAGAAAAGTAGAGTCGATCGTTTATATAGTTCCTAAATGCTTAGATGACCATGTAGTTTTATTTCAAGTTACACTGCATTGATAATTTCCAAAAATATCTGCATCTACTTGCAAAAAAAACCCAAATAAGAATGAATTATATAGAAACATTGAATAAGTATATAAAAAAAATCTCTCTCTCTCTCAGCGATTTTCTCCCCTTGAAGAAAATTTCTCCTTCACTTTTATTTCTTTGCAAACCCTATTTTTTTCTCTGTCTCTTACACTAAAAACAACTGCAAGATGAGAGCAGCAGTCGTCACCATTCAAATATATATATATATTTCTTTCATTCATATCTCCCTTCTTCTTTTTCTGTCTTGTTGAAAGAATGTTAGGGGTTGCTGTTTCAGCAGTTGATTTCTGGTTATATTTCTGGTTTTCTAAAATGAAAGATTGCTTTAATTTTTCAATTATCTAATCTTTTATACATTTATTATTTTTTTCTTTTAGTCAATTTATCTTTTCATGTTCAAATAAAAGATATAATATTATAAAACTAAATAAATTGTTGGTGAATATCATTTTACCTTGACTGTATCTAAATCAATTTCTCCATTGCAACTGTCAAAATATTTCTTTAAATCTTGATCACAGTATTCAAAGACAAGTGTCAACTTTTTCTCACTGTGTAGCACATCATGAAGACTATAAGGAAAACAATTAAAAACTTCATTTAAAAGTAGTACAAAAAGAAGTAATATTTATGCCCACTTAAACAAGGATGCTCAGTCAGAACAATCTTTACTACAGTAGATACCACGAGAGAAACTCCCACATTAGTTTTTGGTGCAAAATGCACTCTCACTTATATTGCTAGTGAGGAGATAAACCCCTACCACCTTCAGTGCCATATCAGATTGTGTTATTTTGACCTTCCTTGGTCTTGTCAATGATGGATGCTTGACCAGTAGAGATAGCAGCAACTCATCTTCCCACTAGCTATATATAGAAAAACACTGCCAGAACAGGTGCCAATGATTTATTTACTGACAAAAGGAGTCAGACATCACCAATAACTTATTGACAGAAGTTGAAGAAATTTGGAACATTTATGCTCAACATAAATGTCTGAAAAAATGAAGAGGGGTAGAAGACATCTCCAAAACCTAATAGCATCATCGAGTATACAATACCTTAATAATTTAATAAATATGTGCAAAAGATGTCTAGTGGCATTTCAACTTGATTGACAATGATTCGTCATTTGTAATGACAGAATTTTCTGAATACTCAAAAACATGCAAAGATTGGGTTAGGTATAATCTGAAACATTATTTTGTATGAAAATTGGAGCACAATTCAGTTCAAGAAGTATTGATATACTAATGATTAAACCAGTATGAACAGGAAAGACTGCTGCACTGATACCATCATCATCATCAGCAGCAGCAGCAGTAACAGTTACACTTGAAGGTATTTCCATATTAGTGGGAGGGAAGTCAGAAGGGTGAAGAACTGACTGGAATGAAAGTGGGGCAGATTTGGATGGGGTTGTCCAAGGGTAGCATGGAATTGGATGTAGAGTGGGCAGTGATAGTGAAGTCTTTCTCAACAGTGGCACACAGAGACATTGTTTAGAAGATGGAGAAAGAAGACATTACAAAATTTGATGGAGATTCTTTTGGCAAAGGGACCAAAAAGGTGGGTAACTGTTTGGAAGGTGAGAAAGCTTGAGGGCTCAATGGCATCCTTTGAATACCAGATAGTGGCATTACAAGAGTTATGCTTCCCAGGTGAATGCTGCCATGCAATTTCATTAACTGGATTGCAATCCATGAGAATAGCATTTATCTACTTGCTCCACTTCTGCCTCTTTTCATTGCTACTGCCATACAGTGGGAACCAGAGGTACAGATGTCAGGCAAGGCATCTTTATCTCTATTCCAATCACATTTATGCCATTATTTGAATTAGTATTTTGCATTCTTTCATTAATGAGTTAGGTTTGTGAGGGATTTCCTTCCCATAAGTTCTTTTTTCATGACACCATTACTAGGAGGGCCACCTATCAAGGCTAAAGACCCCTCCTGGCCATGAGACATGACTTAATCCCACTGAATGTCACTCTGGCATTTCTTGGCTACAGGGTTATTAGGGCAGCTAGTTGCAAAATTGTTGACATGTTGGACAAAATGTTTAACAACATTTCCTCTGGCTCTTTATGTACTTAGCTCCAATCCTGTCAAGGTCAACTTTACTTTTCATCCTTTCATGGTTAATAAAATAGAGTACCAATCAAGTAGTGGAATCAATGGAATCAGTTAACCCTTTCCCCAACATTTCAGGCCTTGTGCTTATATTATCTGTCTATCTAGGTCGTCCCACAATATAAGTACCAGTTGAACACTGGGATTGATATAATCGACTTATTGCCTCCCCTGAAACTGCTGGACTTGTGCCAAAATTCGAAACCACTATTATTATTATTATTATTATTATTATCATTACTACTACTACTACTACTACTACTACTACTACTACTACTACTACTGCTGCTGCTGCTGCTGCTACTGCTGCTGCTGCTGCTAGCAGAGATACACGGCTTTACTCGAGATTAAAATGGCATAGTTTTTATATTGTTTTAATAGTTTCAGTCATGTGACTGCAGCCATGCTGGAGCACCGACTTTGGTCAAACAAATCAGCAACAGGATTTACTCTTTGTAAGCCAGGTACTTATTCTATCAGTAACTTTTGCCGAACTACTAAGTTATGGGAACATAAACACAGCAACATTGGTTGTCAAGCAATGGTGAGGTTACAAACACAGACACACACACACACACACAAATATACACATACGTACAACAGTTTTCTTTCAGTTTCCGTGTATGAAATCCACTCATAAGGATTTGGTCGATCTGAGGCTATAGTATATATTTTCTATAATATAAATTGAACATGGGCGACAGTTGTATTCTTTCTTGTCTTGAGGTTCATGGCCAAACTTTTGGGTGGATTCGCGTGAAAAATGGCATACATGTGGAGACAGATGAATAGATTGGAACGCACTTTGTATTTTTATCCTAGCACCCATAGTTACCAAGAAAATCAATTAAAACACCCTGCGTGCATGCGTGCGAGTGTGTCACTGAAGCCATTCATACATACATACATAACCACTCTCTCTCAGTTTTTCTCTGTCAATCACTCACACATTCACTTACTACAAAAACTGAATGGAAAATTTCAGTTATCTCTCTCTCTCTCTTTCTTTCTCTCTCTCTCATATACCCACACACCATCAACATTACTCTCTCTGTCTTGCACACACCATCACACACACACACACACAGACATACACACGCACATCACTTCTTCCGTCTCACGCCAACTTCAAAAGAAGTTCAGTCATAAAACTGTCCATGTCTCTTGAAAAGATCCCCTTTCTCCAAAACACATTAATAAAATATTTTCACTTCTCCGGTCATTGATCGAGAGATTAAACACAAACCACCACCTGCTGACTGCAAAACTCCCGCCAAATTAGCCGCAAAATACACACACACGTCCATTTCATATGTCTTTCACTTTCTCTATGATTATACACACGTCCAATACAATAGCTCTCACACAGATTTTTGTCTTCAACAGGTATGTATCTATTCCATAATATAAATTGTTTTTCTATAAGCGTAAAGCAATTACTTATTCCATACTTCTTCACTTAGCCTTTATCTTCACTTTTCTTAAATTGGATATGTCTGCTATTAATTCTTACATATATATGCCAGTGGCATGTAAAAAGCACCATTCGAGCATGGTCGTTGCCAGTGCTGCTTGACTAGCTCCTGTGCCGGTGGCACGTAAAATGTGCCATTCAAGAGTGGTTGATGCCAGTACCGCCTGACTGGCCCTCGTGCCGGTGGCACGTAAAAAGCACCCACTAGACTCTTGGAGTGATTGGCGTTAGGAAGGGCATCCAGCTGTAGAAACATTGCCAGATCAGATTGGAGCCTGGTGCAGCCTTCTGGCTTGCCAACCCTCAGTCAAACCATCCAACCCATACCAGCATGGAAAGCAGACGTTAAATAACAATGATAATGATGATGATGTGTGAAACTAATTGAAATTGAAACCATATAATAGCGAAACTAGTATATCATTTTACAATAGAGATATTATTGTTTCACTTTTGACACGTAATACCAAAACAGTGTAAGAGATAAGAGATTGTTTTGGGCTTGCATTAGGCAAGAAGTTCAACATTTCTGGGGCCCATGACACTGCATGGGCCCTAAGTAAGTCATGTGTAAAATTTGAATGAAAATGGTTGGGTAGTTCTCGAGTCTTAGTGATGCACACATACAGACAGACATTCTCAGTTTTATGTATATAGATTAGTAGTAGTAAGATGGAGAGCTGGTAGAATTGTCAGCATGCTGGGCAAAATGCTTATCAGCATTTCATCCATCTTCACATTCTGAGTTCAAATTCCACCAAGGTTGACTTTGCCTTTCTTCATTTCAAGTTCGATAAATTAAATACCAGTTGAACACTGGGGTTGATGTATTCGACACATCCTCTCCCCAAAAATGGCCGCCCCTGTGGCAAAATTTGAAACCATTATTATCATTTGCAGGAGCAACAGCAGCAGCAGTAGTAGTTGTAGTAGCAGCAGCCACTGTGGTACGATTATTACTATTTGTATCAATTTTATCACTTTTACTACTGTTACTTTTACTGTTGTCACTACCACTGTTAGTATGCACTGTTTACTTTTCACACTGCTTCTACTATTGGCATGGTATAATGTGTCCTTTCATTCAGTCTGACTTGTTTGAAGAAGTGACAACAAACCATGCAAATTCTTGGACCTGCTGCAATCTAGGCTCATACTGATTGCTTTCTCTCTGATCATTATTTAAAAACAGGCGTGGGTGTGTGGGTGTGGGTGGGTGGGTGCACGCGCACGTGCATGATCATCATCAGCATCATACAGCCAATGTAGTTCAGTTCCAGTCTTCCATGGAAAAATACCTGGCTATGTGGAAAGATTTCCTTGCTTAGAATCAGGTGAGGGTTGGTGACAGGAAAAGCAACAGACCATAGAAATGTGACTCAAACAATTTTCTCTGTCCCATGCAAGCATGAAAAAGCAGTTATAGGACAATGATGATGATGATAATGATGGTGTGTGTGTGTGTGTGTGTGTATACATACACACACACACACACACACATATATA
>NC_068989.1:32718389-32725132 GCF_001194135.2 Octopus bimaculoides | reverse complement strand
ATATATGTGGGTATGTGTGTTTGTGTGTCTGTGTTTGTCCCCCCCCAACATCGCTTGACAACCGATGCTGGTGTGTTTAGGTCCCCGTAACTTAGCGGTTCAGCAAAAGAGACCGATGGAATAAGTACTAGGCTTACAAAGAATAAGTCCTGGGGTCGATTAGCTCGACTAATGGCGGTGCTCCAGCATGGCCGCAGTCAAATAACTGAAACAAGTAAAAGAGTATATGAGGGGATGATAAAAAGTTTCTGGCTTTGGATAAAAGAAAATACAGGAGGATCAGTTAATTTATTCAACATGTTACCCTCTCAGATTCACACACATATTGCAGCAGTCTTTCAGTTTTCCTTATAAAAGAACTTGAAAGGTTGAGCTTCCAACTAGGCTTTTCACGATACCCTTAAAGCCAGAAACTTTTCTGTACGCCCTCATACATATATGTTAAGGCGATGGTTTTTCTGCTTTCCTGCTTATTAGAATTTTGGTCATTGCTAAGATAACTTTGATTCCAGGTTTTGCCTCCATACCTGGAATTTCTTTTCTCATTCTGCTACAGATTCCTCTATAAGAGTGAAGTAATCAGTATAGAGGAGTTCCCATGGGCAATCAGTCTTAACATACTCTGTCATGCTATGATTGACTCTTATAAAAAGGAAGGAACTGAGAGCTGAGCCCTGGTGAAATACCTGCATACTAAAAGCTTAGGTGCACTCTTTGCAAACTCTAATCTTACTAACAGGACCCCAGTACATGGTTTGAGTGGCTCTCACCTGATCAGAGAGTGAAATACTCAGCTGAAGACTTTCTTTAGATAGATGAAAGCCAAGCAGAGCAAAATACTTCTCATGCAGTAAGCCTTACTAGAAAGAGAGCATCAGTAGTATTTCTCTCTTGCACTAAAGCAAACTGCATGTAATTTAGTTTAACCCGTTAGCATTTAAATTGGCCATAACGAGCCCAAATATTCTACCTGTTTTATGTCCAAACTGGCCAGATCTGACTTCTCACACTACCCCTACAATGTCATTCCAAAAATATACAATCACATCATTAAAATCTTGAAATTACAAAATGATACATAATTTATAGACTAATCAGAATGCTAAAGGGTTAACTCTCTTCCAAATTAATTGAGCTAATACTTTCATAATCTGGTCCAGTAGTGTGATACCTACATGATTACTTCTCTCTAGGGCATCTCCTTTATCTTTGTAACAGTTAACTATAATACTGCTACACAACACCACAAGTAAAAGAATATCTTTGGTATGGACAACAAAATGAGAACAATATATCCTTGTAAACTGAATAAAGAGCTCAGTTTGAAATTCTAGTATTGTTACTGAATATAACAGGCACTTTAAGAAAGCTGAAGTGGGCACAACAATGAAAACATTGTGACTACAATAAATGAGGACACTAGTCCAAAGACAACAATGTACAATAAAAGAATGAAGATTTAACAATATTTAGAACAGAAAGATATTGAATTTAAATACATACCGAACAATATTCTTATGCTTTAATTCTTTTAGTAGACAAATTTCTCGAAGAGCTGAACTTGGTACACCCTGGAAAAAAATTGATAATTTTATACAAGTCAAATCCTAATTAGTTTAAGAGGGTAAAAACTTTATTTAATATATTAACCTGACTATATTTGAAGGATATCATTACCATTTTATATTTAATTTCCTTTACATGGAAGTATTACTTTATTTCTCCTCTCTTCTGACTTTACTTAGATCAATGTAGATTGCAATAATTCAGTTACAACCTACAAATAGCTATCATATTTGTTCATGTGTAATACATACTTGAATGTAATACATGCCATCAATGATGGACAGTGAAATTACAGAAGAAATACATAGCATGTATAATGCACTTTGGCTTTTTTTCTTTTGGTATTATGTTGTATGGAAAAAAAAAGAGTTTGGTCAGATTTATTATAATTGCTGTAAGTTCACAAATTCTAAACAAAACAAAAATCAATGTCAAAACTGACTCCAGGGCATGAAAAATATCCAATAATGTTTAACAGCACAAGAAGCAAACACAGGACTTGTGGAATGATTGCTGTCTACCATCATACAGAAGGCCAAAACATAATATTTTCATTAAGGAAAAATTTTTTGAAACTCACAAAAGCAGCATACATATAATTATCTTTACCTGTATAGTTACCTTTACCTGTAATTTGGTGAGTGATGGGGGAGTTAGGGATAGATAACTGTTTCAAAAGATTTCAAAGCCATGTGTAAGGGATGCTAGAAATAGACTCAAGAGTAACAACTCATTCACTGAGGAATTTAAGGTTCAAATAAGTGTTCAAAAAGACTACTCTCAGTTCATTTTCAATAGTTCTATTTTCTTACCAACAATATACAGAGCTGAATGCCAAATGTCTTTGGTGCAAATGACTTGATTCTCTATATAGAACTGTACAACTAAATGGGAAGTTTGAAACAAAGGGAAGACGCATAGAAATCAGTTTTTGATTCAAACAGTATGAAATACGTATATCTAGGTAAAAGTCATAATCAACAGATATAACTTGTACTATACATAAATCACAGTTAGTGGTTGGCCAGGAAAGACATCCAATTTTCAAATACCTGTTCCAAAAACTTATATCATCAGCAAACCAATCCAACAGATGATAGCAGATGAATATGGGTGCAGAATGTCATTCCAGAAGTCTTAAAATGTATATAATAGGTAGAGTACTGTGTAAAGCAACATTAGTGCTATCAATTATAACAGACCATGAATGAGAGAAAATCATAAGGATACACATGACATGCTAAATAGCTGAACATGATAGTGATAGTGTGATAGTGTGTGAAGTAGTTATTAACATAATGATTATAAAAACTTGAAAAAGTTTTATATCCTAAGTGTTATTTACTTAATCTGGCTGGAACCTGCAGAAAAGGAAGACTCAGGAAGATATGGGATGAAGTGGTGAAACCTGACCTCAGGACTCTGAGCCCAAAATTGTGATGACACAGGACTGGGATCTCTAGCAGTATGAGGTTCTCAAGGAGTTGTCCTCCTCAGCAAAAATGAGTTCTGGAAGTGCTATATTTTGGGTTCTCCATCCATTATAGTGATTCCCCTTCATGCATTATGACTGCCTCTTCCCCCCCCCCACTCCTCCAGCAACTCTATCATCTTTCTACTCCTGCTTCTCACTCCACTCCATCACACTTTTGCATCCCTCTATCTTCTCCAGGTTATGGCTCTTGTCTCATCCACCTTTCAACCTACCCATTTTGGCAGTTTTCCTCCCCACCCCTCATTCACTTACACTCATGCAGATCATCCACCCACTCACTTCTACTCAGCTTGAGCATTGTGGGATCATCTGGGCACCTTATCACCATTATCTATGTTCTTGCAACTCCTATTCATCATTTTCTCCCCACCCCACCCAATTTTATCTTCATTAGATGTGAGTAGCAATGCAGGTACCTCTGCAGGAATCTGATATATCCCCTTCTCTCTTAGTAATCTCCTCATCCCCTAGCATGAAGCTGGTATCCCAGGGCTTGTAGTCCTGTAAACTGCATGGTGACCTTAAAAGTGTAGTTTGCATGAAAAAAGCACACAGTTCAGGCTGTAAAGTAGTTGGTGTTAAGAAGGGCATCCAGCCATAGAAAACATGCTCAATGCAGTCCCTGGACACATTAGATCCTGTCAAATAATCCACCTCATGCCAGTATGGAACATAGACATTAAATGATGATGATGATGATGATGATAATAATAGGACAGACATCAGACAATCAATGTGAAAGAATTGCAGAATATTGGAGAGAGTACAACGAAAAGAAACAAACATCTGTGCTCTACCCATGTGCCATACAGAAACACAATGGCTATATAAATATTGTTGAAGTAAAGTTTCTTTCCAGATATCCAAACTCAACCTTATGACAGACTATAGAAGCTATACAAATATAGGTAGCAAACACCATTCACATACTTAATATGAATACTGAATCACTGTTGATTCTCACTTTACTTATATCATCATCATCATCATTGTTTAACGTCCGCCTTTCATACTAGCTTGGGTGCGACAGTTTGACAAGAGCCGGCCAGGCAGAAACCTGCACCAGACTTCTGTGACTGATTTGGTAGGATTTTTACAACTGGATGCCCTTCCTAACGCCAACCACTCAGCAGAGTGGACTTAGTGCTTTTAACGTGGCACAAGCACAGGCAAGGTCAGTTTTGGCAAGGTTTTTACAGCTGAATGCCCTTCCAAATGCCAATCAGTTTACAGTGTGAACTGGGTGCTTTTAAATACCACCTGCACTGACAGGGCCACCAAGTACTCGCATGACAAAAAAAAAACTTCCAAGAGGGGAGGGGACACTGGAAGAGTTGATCTTGTGTCGGATGATGAAAGGTTATAGTGAGGCAGAAACAGGTGCCTTGCTGTAGAGGAAGTACAAGGTTACCCTGAGAGAGAGAGGGAGAGAGAGAGAGAGAGAGAGAGAAACAGGTGCGCTACTGCAAAGGAAATACATGGAAACCCAGCCTGAGGGAAGTGCAGGAGAAGGAGAAGAGAGAGTGGGGCATCTTAGTACATGATTTGCGTAGCTCTCACACTGAATATGTTACCCTTTCAAATACCTTTTCAAGTCAATGAATGCCACACAATCCCAACATCAAAATTTCATTTTCTCTAGAATATATTTTTAATCCAAAATCTATGAATATTTGATTTAATTCAATTATTGACATCATACAATTCCATAAACTTCAAGAGAACTTCAAGAATTATTCACTTAAATTACTTCAACTGTGTGATATAATGGAAATAGACAAGCTTGTAGATTATGTAACAAAAAGGCTTTAAAAACACTACAAGCCAATACGAGAAGTTTGTCACACAAATGTTTGTCACACATGTTTGTCACACGAATGAGGATTTGTTGCAAACACAGCTTGATGAACCTTTCAGCAATATTGTATTAGAAAGAATTTAAATTGTTATGATATATGTCAATTAGCTCTTGCCAGTTGAAGCTTAATAAGCTCCCTCTTTGAGTTCTTTTTCTTCATAATATTCACTCTATTACCTTTACCCTTTCATCATTATAGTTTTAATGAAGGCAGTGAGCTGGCAGAATCATTAGCATGCCAGGTGAAATGCTTAGCAGTATTTCATCTGCCACTACATTCTGAGTTCAAATTTCGCCAAAGTTGACTTTGCCTTTCATCCTTTCAGGGTTGATGAAATAAGTACCAGTTACGCACTGGAGTTGATGTAATTGACTAGCCCTCTTCCCACCAAAATTTTCGAGGCCTTGTATCTAGAGTAGAAATAATTATTATATTTTTAATGAAATACACTGCCTTTGTTGTTTTAAAAAATTCTTCACTATTTTCAAAATTAATTCATTGTCATTATTTAGCTGGTGTTCAGAAAATAAATCAATATGAAATTTTGATGAAAGACTTTAATTAAGATTGCTTTAATGAAGGAAACTTGTATAATAGGACTGCAGGTGGGCTCAGGCAGGATGGTATCGAAAGAGTTTACTTGTGCCAACACATACCAAATAATGTATACCTAAATTATGTAAATGGAGAATACACTGTGATTGACTTTGTCACCTTTTAACGATACTGACTTTTATTTAGTTATGTTTATATATATAGATTATATCTTGAATATACCTTCTGTGTTATAGTTATTAACTGGATAACTATTAGCTACTGTCATTAGAATAACTTAGGCTGATTGTGTGCAAATCTTGTATTGATTGTCTGTTTTGTTAATGTTGCACAGATTATTTACCTAACTGCTTGTGCTATCTTTATTTTTCTATTTCATTACCACTTTTTCTATTCTCTCTCAACTCATTCTTTTCGTCTGTTTTTCTCTCCATCCCCTCACTCTTTTTCTTTTTCCCCACTTTTTCTCACTTTTTTTCCACTCATTTTGTTTCTTTCCTTCTTTCTTTCTCCCCAACACACAAATAACCCAGATTCTCAGGCACTATCTGTCCACTTCAGTTCCTTCCCTTCTATTCTTTCAGAAAGATAATTGAATGATTAATTTCTGACAGCCATTTTCAAGAACTCTGTAACTGTCACTTTCATAAAAGCAAATAAAATTATTGGATTTGATGCAGAACATACATTCCTGATTCTCCATACCAATCTGCAGCCACCTGATACAGATTTTCTTTTCACTTAAAGATGGCATCAATTTGCTGTCAGATCTGCATCCACTATGTCAATAAATAAAAAAGTTAAGGGCAAAGCTTACCAAAAAGTGGCAATTATCTCCTTACTACAGTGTTCGCAAATGGTCAGTTGTATGTTGCTCTCAGTGGAGTTGGGGGATCCTTTGCACATAAATGATTTTGCTGGTCAATGTCAATTTGCTACATCAAGGGCATGGTGCAGGTATTATATACACAAAAAATGTTGGCTACACAGACATTGTTTGATTGTCAACATTTCCAATCTGTTGAATGTTGTATATAATGCTGTATAGAGAAATAAAAAAAAGTTAAAAACTAATATGTATTTTGTTCTGTTAAATGTTGCTTTTATTCAAACGTTGCTTTACCTATCTTCATATTTCTTTCTTGAATATATACCTATATTTCAATAAAGCAAAAATATTACTTATTCTGTGCATAAAATGATGGGTTGTGTACCACTATATATATATATATATATATATATATATATATATATATATATATATATAT
>NC_068989.1:32715329-32718379 GCF_001194135.2 Octopus bimaculoides | reverse complement strand
ATATATATATATATATATATATACACACACATATTTACATACACACGTATTTATTTATACATGATGATCATCTACTCATATCTGAGGAAGACCATTACTGACCATCAAAAACATTGTTACACTCAGTCAAATATATACTTTGGAAACTAATGGGCCCACCTCTTGATAAATATAAATATCCACAGATATTGTTGTTCTAGCTTCTCTCCCCCATTCACTATAGTGGTAGTGCATCTTTGAGCAGCTTGGTTAAATTCTGCATGAAAAATACACACTCCTTCCATTACTTATTTACTCAATCGGTGGTGATGATGAGTATTGCTTTCTCCATGGAGCTCCCATATTTCACATACCTTCAAAAGGACTTCACACAATCCTTAAATTATAGTATTGATTTCCACTGGGAGCACTTTCCACAAGATCACCATATAGCATCCGTTTAAAGATCCTCCAATCATTCATCCAAATAAGGTGTCCAGTCAAACATAAACAATACTTGTGCATCATTGTCCCGATGCTCAGGAGATTGGCTCCCCTCAAGACCTCTGTGTCTAGAGTTCACAAGAACCTGCCAACATTCAGAATGTATCTCACAAATCTCTGATGGAAGCATTTAAGGACACTTACATGATGCCAGTAAAGGGTTCATGTCTCATGTGAGTAAAGAAGTGATGTCAGCACACATGCATGGTACACAGCAACTTTTGTTTACCTTGTGATGCCATACTGGAATCAGACATGAAACTCAAGAACCCTAAAAGAATCAGTTGCCTTCTGATAACCTTAAAGATATTTCATCATCCAAGGAGCAAGAAACTTGTCTACCACTTTCACTGCTGTTCCTTCAACTAAGATGGTTTCACATATGGGTTTACTGGCACAGGCTGGAACTTTACAACACACACACACACACACAATCATCATCATCATCATCATCTTTAATGTCCACCTTCCATGCTGGCATGGGTTGGATGGTTTGACAGGAACTAACAAGGCAGGAGCTTCTGTGTGTTTTGATAGTTTTTAGAACTGGATGCCCTTCCTAACACCAACCACCAAGCAGAGTGGAAAAAAGTGCTTTTTACATGGCACAAGCACAGGCGAGGTCAGTTTTGGCATGGTTTTTACAGCTGGATGCCCTTCCAAATGCCAACCACTTTACAATGTGGGCTGGATGCTTTTTACATGGCACCAACACTGGCAGGATCACCAAGATATATATATATATATATATATATATATATATATATATATATATATATATATATATATATATATATATATATATGTGTATACACACACACACACACCATATATAAGATGCATTCTTACATAGGAGGCACTCCTATTTTAGAAGCATATTTTGTGGAGAAACAAATTTAGTGCTTCGTCATACACTTGCTGAAAAATATTGTAAAGTGGATCTTTTTGGAAAAAATACTGATGCTGTTCATGTAAATACAATGTTGTGACAGTATACTAGAATGAAATATGAAATAATCAATAATAATAATTATTATTATTATGACTGGGTTCCAACCTAGGCCACAGCAACAAAGTCTACCAGTCACACTTTTCAGTTCATCATTACTGCCTTGAGACTGGATACATTCCAGACCAGTGTCTGCAATCAAGTTGTCAATCTAAGTGAGATGATGGTTTCTTCTTCTTACATCACCATGAAGTGAGTTCCACGAGACTAATTTGGATGCTTCTAATTTATGGTGGTGCACACAGTGACCAGATAGTTGTAGCTGTCTTTGTCTGATCTTCTCACTAATGTCCGGCAGGACTCTGTAAAGTCATTCATTTGTCATGTGTTGCTACTATTTCACATTTATTACCTTTGTAGTATCCATTTAGCCTGTTTGATAATTTGTGTCAGCGTCCGTATTTCACTGCCATATAATAGCACTGATTCAACAGTTGCACTGAACAGCTTGATTTTGATTTGCTTGGGCAATTTGGAGTTCCAGATCTTTAGTTTGTGACAGGCTGTCTTTGCTTGTGTCTTCCTGATCTTGATGTCTGCTTCCAAACAGCTCACCCTGCCACCTAAGTGCTTGAAGTCTTCAATAACAATCAATTTCGAACTGCTCAAAGCAAACAGTTCAGTATCACTTGATTGGTTGAAATACATGTATTCCATTTACTTGACATTTGTGTGCAGTCCTATTTAAGCAACTAATAAATAAACTATATTATGAGATTGCATCTCAGTTTTATCTTCTTTTAAATCAACTGCAGAGTTTTTTTGATTTTTATCAAGAGAACTGTCATACAGTATATACAACTTATATTTCAGGCTCTGATATTTTATGTAACCATTATTGGTCACCTAGGTAGCCCAACACCACTATGATTTTTTGTCATCCACTCATTGCAAATAGCTGACAGGTAGCTGAAAGTTTGTTAACATTTCATTCATTTTTCTAGAAGTTTTCATTAGAAATGTTTCTTAAATGTAACACAGCCATTAAATAATGTAAGACACATGTCAGGTGAGAATAGAGGTAAAAATGAAATGATGTAAGCTCTCCACATAACAAGATGAATAAGCAATGATAGACTATGATATTTAGGCTTGTTTTCAATATTTTATTATAAGTGACAATTATTGTGCCAACTGGATTTATACTCATCCAGATACCTAGCTAGCCTATCCCACACTTAGTCTCCTATCCATAATATGGCTGCATTAGACACAAAGCAATTTTTTAATATATTTAAAAATAGAAAAAAGAGTACCTTATATCTCAACGGGTATGGTGTGTGTCTGTGTGTGTGTGCATGTGTGTACACATATATCTTTTACTTGTTTCAGTCATTAAATTGTGGCCATGCTGGGGCACCAACTTGAAAAATTTTAATCAAACTTGTCAACCTTAGTACTTGTTATTTTTTGTTTTTGTAAAGCCTGGTACTTATTCTATTACCAGACCTGTAAGGTAAAGTGACGTAAACATACCAATACCAGTTCTCAAACGGTGATGGGGGACAAATACATACACAAACACACAGATATATATATATATATATATATATATATA
>NC_068989.1:32711697-32714197 GCF_001194135.2 Octopus bimaculoides | reverse complement strand
TCTCTTTCTTCCTCGTGTTCTGGCCATTAACTCTAACCCCTTTCTTTGCCTTACTCTGTCTCTCTCGATCTCTCTCTCTCCCTCTCTCGATTACCTCTCGCTCCACCAGGACTATAAACTAATGTATGCACCCCGATTCCCCCCACTCAATCTTAGAATCTCTGCCGAAGAAATACGAACCTCTGAGAATGAATAATGTCCAGATAAGTTTTTCTGTCTTTTCGACATCGTTCATACCTTTCTATTTATGTGCTGATTCATAACACCTTACTTAGTGCTTTCACTATTCTGTCTATTTCATTTACCATGTCGTCAAATTCATTTCAGTTGTCCATTATCATGTCGTCAAATTCATTCAGTTATTCAAGTTTATCACACAGTCACAAATTTTTATAATTCTGTCTTAGATTACAGATCAGGTCACTTGCTATGCAAGTACATCTCCGTAATGTCTTAGATTAGCTAACCGAAAACTCTCAGATTTTTCAATTCTATATTACTATTATCAACATTCGCTGTCTCGTTAAACTATGCTACACAAATCTCAAAAGAATATCTTTCTCTCTCTCTCTCGCTCTCCTTCCCTCGTGTTCTGGCCATTAACCCTCTGCCTTACTCTGTCTCTATCAATCTCTCTCTCTCCCTCTCCCTCTTTCAATTACCTCTCGCTTCGCCAGGACTATAAACTAACGTACGCACCCCAATTCCCCTACTCTATCTTAATACCTCTGCTTCAGTATGCCCGTGGTGCACCCGCCCTCCCACCTCCTCCACCAGTACCGGAAGTTCCTATCCTCTTTACCAGTTCCGGAAGCTCCTATCCTCTCCCATCCTTGGGCTGTCTCCCATGAACACTTCTAAAGGCTTTGCGCCACCCCCACCCATACTTAGGGTTTATCTCCTCCAATGTAAGGTAGTGATCATATAGTGCAAAAATATGATAGTGTAGTGTATGCAGGTTGAATTGAAGGCTACTGCTTGTTTATGAATTCTGCCAAATGCGAGCTTTCTTTTCAGGTACTTGACGCTGCTGTTCCCCGTCCCAGGGTCTCACGGGCCCATACCTCCCACACACTCAGGGTTGGCACTCTCAACATCGGCACACTGAAAGGTAGGTCTGGTGAGATTGTTGAGATGCTTCAACGGAGATGTGTCGATATCTGCTACCTCCAAGAAGTAAGGTGGAGAGGAGGCTAGGCTAGGTTCCTCACAGGCAAAGAACACAGGTACAAGATTTTCTGGACAGGGAACACAGACAGGTTTGGGGGCGTGGGTGTACTTCTTACGGAGAAATGGGTGGATAAGGTAATTGAGGTAGTCAGAGTATGCGATAGAATACTTAAGATTAGATTAGTCCTTCATCATGGGTTAGCAACCATTATCCCGGCCTATGCCCCTCAGCCGGGGCTACCCGATAGACAGAAAGACCGATTTTATGACACCCTCTTGCAGACTACCTCATTGACGAATGACAGGGACCTTCTCTTCGTGGCTGGTGACTTCAATAGACATGTTGGACAACATACAGGGGGCTTCCATGGCGTACATGGAGGCTATGGTTTTGGTTCCTGCAATAAGGAGGGAACCAGGCTGCTGGAGTTCTGCGATGCAAATGACCTTATGGTTTGCAATACTAACTTCAGGAAAACTGCCTGTCACCTCGTCACCTACCATTCTGGCAGACACACTAGCTAAATTGACTACATCCTCGCCAGGAATAGGGAAAGATGGATGCTTATGAATGCCAAAACCTTCCCAAGCGAAGAATGTACCCCACAACATAGACTAGTAGTTAGTGACTTCAGGATCAGGGCTAATTGGTTGCCCAGAAGACGACCAGCATGGAGGAGAAGGGTCTGGAAGCTTAAAGATCCTACGAATGGAGAGAGATTTAAAGATGTATTACTCGAAGCTTTTGACGAAATAGAAGGGGATATAGCTTCACACAATGTAGAAGACAACTGGAGGTTTCTATGGGACAACCTGCTGAGGGCCATTACCGGATCTGTGGATGGTGCAAAGTCCCCTCTCGACCCAAAATAACATGGTGGTGGAACAATGTTGTTGACAGGGTTATTAGACAAAAGATACAGGCTTGGAAGGACTGGAAGAACGGTGGTAGCAGGGATTTGCATCAGACTGCCAGAAGGGAAGCTAGGCGACAAGTTTATTTAGCCAGAAGGGAAGCAGATAAGAAAAAATTTGCCAATGTTCTATGCTGTGAGGACCAAAGACCTGAGGTATTTTGTGTTGCAAGACAGTGTGTGAGAGAGAATAGTGGTGTTGTAGGAGAGAAATGTGTCTGCATGGATGATGGTTCACTTGCACTAAACGAGGCTGCAAAGAGAGAGGTTTGGAAACGCCACTATAAAAGGTTGCTCAATAAAGAGAATGAATGGGAGAAAGAGAGTCTGTCGAATGTCGACCCAAAAGAGGGACCAGCTATCCGAGTTGACAGTACCATGGTAGATAAAGCAATCAAGAGTATGAAGACAGGGAA
>NC_068989.1:32711020-32711687 GCF_001194135.2 Octopus bimaculoides | reverse complement strand
TCAATAAAGAGAATGAATGGGAGAAAGAGAGTCTGTCGAATGTCGACCCAAAAGAGGGACCAGCTATCCGAGTTGACAGTACCATGGTAGATAAAGCAATCAAGAGTATGAAGACAGGGAAAGCTCCCGACCCGTCAGGAATCACTGCAGAGATGCTCAAAATATCTGGCAGTGTTGGCTATAGCCTAGTCACCCGTATAGTTAATCAGGTGATACACAAAAGAGTCATACCGAAAGACTGGTGTAGCAGCACCATAGTCAACTGCTACAAAGGTAAAGGTGATGCTTTAAACAAACAATTATAGAGGTATCAAGTTGTTGGACCAGGTAATGAAGGTCACTGAGAGGGTCATAGCCCAACAAATTAGGGAGAGAGTCAGTTTAGATGAGATGCAGTTTGGGTTCGTGCCAGGGAGAAGCACCACTGATGGTATATTTCTGGCAAGACAGCTGCAGGAGAAATACCTAGCCAAAGATAAACCTCTGTACCTGGCTTTTGTTGACATGGAGAAAGCCTTTGACAAGGTCCCCTGTTCCCTTATCTGGTGGTCAATGAGGAAACTAGGGATAGATGAATGGTTAATGAGAGCTGTGTGAGCCATGTACAGGGACGCTGTCAGTAAGGTGAGGGTTGGCAATGAGTATAGTGAAGAATTCCGGGTAGAGG
>NC_068989.1:32710242-32710906 GCF_001194135.2 Octopus bimaculoides | reverse complement strand
CAATAAACACTGAAAATGTACAGAAAACAACTTCTTCCACATTCCAGGGAGAAAAACTACAAGTAGTTGATAGCTTCCGTTATCTAGGTGACCAAGTTAGTAGCTGGGGAGGGTGCACTGAAAGTGTAGCTGCTAGAATAAGAATAACCTCGACAAAGTTCAGAAAGCTCTTACCTCTGCTGGTGACAAAGGGCCTCTCACTCAGAGTAAAAGGCAGACTGTATGACGCATGTGTACAAACAGCCATGCTACATGGCAGTGAAACATGAGCCGTGATTCCTGAGGACATGCGCAGGCTCGCAAGGAATGAAGCCAGTATGTTCCGATGGATGTGTAATGTTAGTGTGCATATTCGACAGAGTGTAAGTACCTTGAGAGAAAAGTTGGACCTAAGAAGCATCAGTTGTGGTGTGCAAGAGAGACAATTGTGCTGGTATGGTCATGTGGCGAGAATGGATGAGGATGGCTGTGTGAAAAGTGCAATACCCTAGCGGTTGAGGGAACCTGTGGAAGAGGTAGACCCAGGAAGACCTGGGATGAGGTGGTGAAGCACGACCTTCAAACATTAGGCCTCACCGAGGCAATGACTTGTGACCGAGACCTTTGGAAATATACAGTGCGTGAGAAGAACCAGCAAGCCAAGTGAGACCATAATCTGAGGCCT
>NC_068989.1:32699965-32709769 GCF_001194135.2 Octopus bimaculoides | reverse complement strand
GCATGATCGTTAACAGCGTTGCCTTACTGGCACGCGAAAAAAAAAAACATTCCAGCGAGGTTGTTGCCAGTGCTGCTGGACTGGCTCCTGTGCAGGTGGTATGTAAAAAACACCATTTTGAGTGTGGCCATTGCCAGTACCGACTAACTGGCCACCGTGCCGGTGACAAGTAAAAGCATCCACTACACTCTCAGAGTGGTTGGCGTTAGGAAGGGCATTCAGCTGTAGAAACTCTGCCAGATCAGATTGGAGCCTGGTGCAGCCTTCTGGTTTGCCAGTCCTCAGACGAATCGTCCAACCCATGCTAGCATGGAAGGCAACGTGAAAAGATGATGATGATAATGATGATGATGACAGTTTAAACATTTCTACCACTGGTTTCCACGTACACCTGAACTTCATTTACAAAAACTTTGCAATGATTAGGTGGCAATTTTTAAATCAATGTGTTCTGCACATATGGCAACAATGACTGCATGGCTTTTCATTTCTCAAGTCAGAAGTTTATTTGGCATAGGGGATCTGAAATTAAAATCCCTTTTAATTGGCTTGAAGAGAGTAATATACTGATAATTTAGTGTCCTCAAATACTCCTTGCACTGTGTGTGTGTGTGTGTATATATATACATATATATATATATATACACATATACACACACACACAATCATGATGATGATGATGATGATAATAATAATCATTTAACATCCGACTTCCATGCATGCATGGGTAGGACAGTTGACAAGAGCTAACCAGGTAGAAGACTATCCCACGTTACTGTGTCTGTTTTGGTAGAGTTTTTATAGCTAGATGCTCTTCATAACACCAAATACTTCTTGTTCCTTTTTTATCTTGCCTTGCAAGTTAACTGGGTCAGATGGAGTATATTGAAATAAACATTCTATAGCTGGATAACCTCATAGTCATCAACCTTCATGTTTCCAAGCAAGGTAATATCTTCTTAAGGCCAGACATGTTTACACTGAATATTAGAAAAGAATGACACTGCATGTATGATAGTGACACTCATTTACAACTACCATGCAATGTCAAGACAAAGAGATACAAACACATAGACACTCACACCTACACATACAGTTGGCTTCTTTCAGTTTCCATCTCTCAAATCCATTCACAAAGCTTTAGCCAGCCCCGGTCTATAATAGAAGACACTTGACGAAGATGCCATGCAGTGGAACTGAACCTGAAACCATATGGTTGGGAAGCAAACTTCTTGACCACATCATTATTACCATCTTTATTATCATTTAACATGTTTCCCATGCTGGAGTGGGTTGGATGGTTTGACAATATTTGACATGCTGTAAGGAAGCGTCAAACACTAATGTTAGCTTTGACATGCTTTCTACAGCTGAATGTCCTTCTTAATGTCAATCACTTTACAAAGTGTACTGAGTGCATTTTTCATGCCACCAGCACTGAAGAGGCTGCTAAGTAACTTGCAAGACAAGAGAAGAAAGGAACAGGGAGAAAGAAAAAAGGATGGGGAAAGGAAAAGAAAACAGAAATAGCCTGCTTGACTAAATGGGGGAGGGTTAGTATTTGTGAGGAGAAGGGATGATGGCTTTATGTCAGGTGCTGAGAGGCTACAGTATGATGAAAGAACAGGTTCAGATGTCTGTTATCGAAAGGTGGTTGGTAGTAGTTGGAAAGCTGCATAGAAGATAGAAGAGGTGGTGGGATGCTGGAGAATCTCAAGATACAGTTAATTGCAATGGGAAAAAGAGAGGGAAAGATGGGGGAGGGGTAGAGGTGCATGTAGTGAGTGATGGTAAGAGATACAGGAGTGCTTCAAAGGGTGGGGGCTATGATAAGAGAGATGTTAAAAATGGAGTATAGGAGGGGAGAGCAATGGTTGAAGTCACAAAAAGGAGGTGACTGGTGGAAATAATATGAGCAGGGATGATAATGAGACATAGTAATGGATCTGGGAAGGGCAGATAACCAAAAGGGAGGGGATGAAATATGCGCCTATTCTGATCTCAGATGATTACAGCAGCCAAGTAGTATGATAGATAGAAAAGTTATAGGTGTTAGAAGGTGAGATGTGGAGAAACTCTGAGAAAATCTACCAAAGTTATGGGTGTTAGAAAGTGAGATGTTGGGAAAATCTCTGCTTGACGAAGCAGTGGGGAGAGGCTCTCTCCGGATCTCCTTCCACAAGTTCTGTCTACTTCAAGCAATCAACACTTCTTTATGCAGCTGCCCATTTCCATACATATGTGACTAAACCAGCACAATCTTCCCTTTTGCACACTATATCTGATTCTTCTTATACTAATTTTTCACTCAGTTCATTAGCATTTTGTCATGCATGCATACTGTATAAGCATATTAGCTTCATTCCTCCCTAGTCCTTGCATGCCTTCTACATCCAGGGCCCAAGTCTCATACCACATAGCATTGTTGTACATACATAGGCATCATACAATTTGCCTTTCACTTGGAGAGAGAGACTTCTTGTTGCTTACAGAGGTAATAGCTCTCCAGATGTTCTCCATCTTATACCTAATCTAGTGACTACATTTTAAAAACATCCACTGCTAATTAAGTCACATATGCAATTGAAATTATCCACTACCACTAGGGAATCTTCAGGAAATTTGAGGAAATCAGTTTCCCATGTAACTTTATATGTATATATGTATGTGTATATACAGACACAACAGACATAGGTGTGGTTAAGAAGCTTGCTTCCTAAACATGTCCTCTTGAGTTCAGTTCCACAGCACAGCACCTTCAACAAGTGACTTCTATCATAGCTCCAAGCTAACCAAAGCCTTGTGAGTTGGTAGGTGGAAACTAAAATATGCTCATTGTGTATGTATATGTGTGAGTGTGCATGTGTTTGTGTGTATTTGTATGTATCCCTTACTTGATATCATGGGTGCAAACAAGCATCAATATCATACAAGTGAAGTTGTTCGTTTCTTGAAAAACATGTCTACTCATTAGGAAATTATTAGCTTACATGGAAAAAAGTGAGTGTTTGCAACAGGAAGGGTATTCAATCACAGAACAAATTCCATCTCACCCATGCAGAGAAGTGAACAACAATTGATGAAGATGAAATGATGATGATATACAAGCAGAAGTAACCAGCACTGCCTGAATCAAAAACTCAGAGAATTAACTGTAACATCACAAAGCAATGTATTAGTACTTATTAGTAAATCTTTTGGTAAAAGCAATTAGGAAAACATCAGACTAAGTGCACTATGTGGAACTTTTTTTAATGTTATTTTATGAATATTTTTTCAGATATCCATGTTTTAAACATATGCAATTTAAATTCTGAAAAAAAATTGTACACAAATACAAATCTTTTCAACCTCAAACTACTGTTTAAGTGTAACCTTAACCCTAACCTGAAACCTTAATCTTAAATCCCAATACTAAGCTCTTAAACCTTACTCCTAAGCTTTTTCCCTAAAACCTACATTTATTAATTAGGCTGGATTGACAAAAGTGTAATTCAAGAGCCTCTAGCAAACACAAATTACAATTCTTACTGGTTTTCTATAAGAATGGGCACTACCTGTTGGAGATTACAAAATAGTGTAGTCTACATTCCTCCCTTTGAGATTCTGGAGGAACTTGACCAACAATGTTCAGTTTTCTTCTCTTTTGTATTTAAAAGAGGGAATATGATTATGTAATCTGGCCTGGAATTTTATAGTAGAAGCAACTATGTGGTAATAGACATTCTCAGATGCTTTGACGGAACACTAATATTCTTCTGTAGACATTAGTTATCAAGGGGGCATCTGTCATAGTTCCCAAAGTTACACATTTTATTAAGCATGTAGATATAAGAGGTCTTATTTGTTCTATTAGTGTTATTGCTACTACTCAGAAGTGATACAGAAATATTATCAATCCCATTATCTACACCTTATAGATGTATTCTATTAAATGTACATCCAGATTGATCTGTATGCTCAGAATGATGAACTTCATTCTGAAAGTGTTCAATTTTTTAATATTAATAGTTACTACAATATCTTCTAATTAGATGTAGTGGAGTAAGAAAACTTCATAGTATGCCTATTGAATATTTTACTATATCTGCTGGGAGGAGAAAAACATTGTGTAATATCTCAAAAAACATTCCTGGGATGTCTGTGCTTACATGAATTCTGAACAGAGCATTATACCATGTAATATTTCTATTTCTCTGTTTCTCCAAAATTTGACCATAATTAATATTAGTATAGTTATCACCATGTATATTAGCTCACATATGGTTGCATAATGTACTGCAATAATTCCCTGGTTCAAATTCCTTATTGTTATGCTTAATCCTTTTGCATGCCCCTGATATGTGTATTATTGAGAAATTTTCTGAGACATTCACAAGAAACAATAGACAATTCATTTTCTTGATTGGAAGGTAATCTTCATCACTTGCTATGTAGATTGTTTTCACCACATTATTTTTGTTACCAATAACCAGATTATAAGCAATCCTATTCCTGTGTCCATTATTATAACCATTCATATTACTATCATTATTAATGCTTTTATGTACCAGCAAACGTATTCTACTGTCCCTAAATGTTTTCACATTGTTTACCTCTGGAATATATTACATCCCCTCAGTATATAATGTCCTAGCTAAATTGGCATTATAATATTCTACATTCTGTAAGAAAATGTCCTCATTAGCTGAAAGCTTTATACACACACATGCGCATGCACACACACACACACACACACACACACACACAGGGTAACCTTGGACCATCATTAGTAACCATGGATGAAGGTCTTAGTTGTCCGCCCTACTGGAACAACATTGTCTGAGACTGAAACATGTGATGCATAAATGGCAGTCTCTGTCACACAAGCCACATTTGTGGGTTGTCCTAGAGCTGTTTTTGAGTTGTAGTGTTATTTCTCCAGTATGGGATGTTTGACAGAATCCAAGCCTGGGCAGTATGGAATGGACATGTTGCCCATGCAGCATGTCCACCCTCACCACATCATTAAATTGGTTACCAGAACAAGGTTGTAGACAATGTCAAACTGTTTCAGTGGCTCTGACTTTCCATTTTCCTCAGGTTTTACTCTTGAAACTTTTCCCATGGCTGCATATGGCCACAAAGCAGAAGAGGTCTGAAATCTGAGATCTCCTTCCCTAGATGGACTCCGACCTACTCACCCACTCACCAAGCTAACAAACTTCATCTGCCCAACTGACCTGCTATAGTTGGGACGCTGACAAGTGCTGCTACACTGGGTCAGAGTAGTGGCAAAGAAGTGGTTCCACACTCCTTAAAACTCTGGAACTCCTGAACCAGGGCACCACTTCTGGATGCAGTTTAAAGTGTTACTCAGGATATGTGTGTGTGTATGTGTGTATCTCAATAAGGTTAGAGTTAGCAATAAGTATATCAACAAATTTAGTGTGCATGTAGGAGTTTACCAGGGCTTGCTTTTCAGTCCCTTCCAGTTTCTCAGAATCCTTCAAGTCATAACAGGAGTTTATGACTGGTTGCCTGTGGGAACTCCTCTATGCTGATGACCTTGTTCTTATAGCTGTTGTACAAATAGAAAAGAAATTCCAGGTATGGAAGAAAGGGCCTTAACGTTAACTTAGTAATGACCAAAGTTCTAGTGAACAGTAAAACAGACAAACCATTAATCTCTTCAGAAAAATGGTCCTCACTGACATATAGGAAAGCTGTTGGTAGAAATTCCATACAGTATATCCAGGGAAAACTATAGATGCATAAGAGGCACAGTAGAATCAGAGGAAGGTTAACAGAGAAAGACTTTTTGGCAGATGCTCAGAAGCAATGTTCAATATGAACACATAGGAAATAGATTCCTTAAATGCCCAAGAGGATTCTTAGAGGTTGTAGACAGCTTCTGTTACCGAGATCACTTATTAGAGGATTCTCTAAAAGCATAAACACTAGAATAAGAACCAGCTGTAAAAAGTTCTGAGAGCTATTAAATGTAGTTTGTTCAGTGGTTTGTAACAGATTTTAATTGACCAATGTCATTTAAAATTTTCTATGCAAACACAAAAGTTGTAGACTATAACTGTTACAGAAATAGGGGGAATTAGGAGGCCAGAAAATGGGGCTGGCGAAGTAATAAAAATTCCTGCACAACCACTCCTGACTATTTTCTGAGATATCTGGAGGTATGCCAAGGAGCCGAATCCTGCTGCTACACATATGGCCTTCCAGCAGCAACCTTCTCTAACCAGGATTTGAGCACAATCTGCAGTAGCTTCACATAGCCATCTGAACTGACCTAAGGCCTTGTTCAAAGAAGTGAAAATGAACTCCAGCATGCAGATACAGTCAAAATACCTGCTGTGTCCCTTTCTGCAGATCATGACTTCCTAGTCTCCATTACATGGTTTCGATTTCCATGTGCGTTGCGTCCTTGAGTGAAACACTTCATTTCATGTTGCTTCAGTCTATTCAACCGTGAATGGGTAACCTTGGAGTACAAGAGTGAGATGGTGACTTAGGAAAATCATCCAAATGAAGGTGACTTGAGTCATGTTTTGCATTCAGCAAATGAAAGGATGAAAAGTACAACCTGTACTGTGAATCCCAACTGGTTGGGATTGGTTGTTCAACCATGTTGAAGGCTGATCGATTGATTGCCACTGTCCATGCCATATAGCCTTTACAGAGTTCACAGAACATTGAATAGCAGTCATGATGTCAGCATTTTGATACATGGCATGAATCATTATGATATAGCTAAGATTTTTTCAATATTCAGATGGCTTCCATGTCAGTAAACTTTTTCTCAACAACAACTTTAATCTTTATGCTCCCCAACACTGTTGACTGTAAAAAGATCATCAAATTTACCCCCAAATGCCCTGCACTGGCATGGACATGTGATGCATATGGATGAAGACAGCTGTAGAATTTACTGATCACTAAATATGACCAGAACTTGTGGAAGAGCAAGGCCAAGACATGGGATGAAGATATTAAGGATGACCTCAGGGACCTGTTCCTATCAGAGGAGATGACAAAGGACTGGGATCTCTGGTAAAATGAGGTTCTCAAAAAGACCTGCCCTTGTCAGCAAAACAGTTCTGGAAGTGTAATGTATTGTGGTCTCCACCCACATTACAAGGATTCATCCCCATCACACAAGCTCCAGTGGAATACCCAATCATGTCATACCTCTCTCTTGAACTCCCCACTGTCAATTATATCATCTTTACTACTCCTGCTGCTCATCCATCCCCTGTGGTTCCTTGCTCATCCTTGCTCATTTTGGCAGTCTGCATCCCCATCCTCACATCCCCCTTTCCATACAACCTTGCAAACCAATTCTTCAACTCATCTTGTGTGTTGTGAGATCAACTAGGTACCTCATCACCAATATCCATCTTTTGCAACTCCTACTGTTTATTTTCTCTTTCTCACTTCTCCTACTAGATGTGAGTAGCCATGCAAATCGTCTATAAGAACCTGTACTACTCCCTGCTTTCTCATAGTTCAGTTACCCCATCCCCTAGTACAAATCTGACCCCCTGCCTCCAGGGTTTGTAGTTCTGCAAAGTGCATGGCAACCTCAATAGTACAGGTGGCACAAAAAGAGCACCCAGCCCTTGCTATGAAGTGGTACCATGCAGTGGGACTGAGCCCAGAACAATGTGGTAGGGAAACAAACTTCATACCATGTATGTACATACATGTATGTGTGTGTGTGTGTGTGTAAATATATATATGTAGTGAATCTTGCAGGTATGAAGTGAATTCGCGAACTTTTCTCACGGTGAAATAATGGGTTTTTCTGCGACAGCAGTTTTACATTTGCCAGATTGCCTTAGCAAGGCCAAAATAATGTCTTCACCACTTGACCCTTATAACCTCTTCTACTTCACCAAAAGCTAGAATTAAGAGAACAAGACCACCAACTAAATCCATTGTTCTCAATATGTCTATCCTTCTGGATAGTTATAGAAACAAGAACCTGCAAGCAAAAGACAGTCAGTCACTTGGTGACTACTCAACCAGTGGTCACTTGGTGACAACTCAATGAGTTAGTCACTTTGGTGACAACTCAGGGAGCACGGAGTCTGGCTGACAGGCTACAACAACTATGGTATCTCACCAATGAAGCAGTTGTTTCATCCCACACTCTCTCACTCTCACTAGCTCTAATTCTGTTCACTTACAACATCACTCTTTCTCTTTCTGTGGATTACTGCTAAGATAATATGTACACAAACTATACAAAAAAATCTACATCTATGTTTACTTCGCATGCTCTATGATTTTATCACCTGCCCGTCGAGGTAAGGTATTGCATAATGTAATGGGTAAAAATTAATATTTCTTTAAAACTTCATGCATTGTTTATCTTCCACATCTTACAACATGCTGTTATAACAACAAACTTTTATCGTTACAACTGCTGACTCCGATATTTCATATTATTGTGTATTTAATCAATCTTAACCATTACATATATACATATATATGTGTGTGCTTGTGTGTGTGTGTGTATGTGTTTGTGTGTGTGTGTATGGATACATATACATGCAAATAAATAAACACACATACATTAGTCAATCAGGTTCAAGAAAAAGTTGTTACTCTCAGTGACTGGTATAGCAATATAATCATTAACTGCTATGAAAGTAGAGAAGATTCTTAAAAAAAGGAACAATCATCATGGCATGAACTCAATAGATCAAGCCATCAAAATGGTAGAAAGAGAGAGCTATGATATAGCATAACAGAATGAGAGCAAGTTCTGAGTGTGTATCAAGAAAGAAAAACCAGTAATACCCACTTTTAAGTGTGACAATTAAAATACTCTTGGCCAATAATAAATCACTATATATTTGCTGAACTAGAGAAGGCCTCTGACAGAATATCAAATTATGTAGTCTATATATTACTAAGTAACTAGATGTAGATGAATGGCTTGTGAGAGCTATTTAAGATATGTACAATAATATATACCAACAATCTGGTTTTTAATGCCAAATCAGTTGGCAAATAAATAAGACGTAATGTCCAAAACATGGAAGCAGGGACCAGAATCAAGGGGCCTAAAAATCAATCTATCAAAATCAAAAGTTTTAGGACAGAACACAATTGTCTACTGCCAGCTGAGAAGTGGTCATGATCAATGTGCAGAAAATAAGTAGGTAAGAACTTGATATTATGTATTGAATGTAAATGATGGGTGCACAAATGTGCAATGGGATGTCAAGCAGGATGACAGATGTAACAGTTGCAAAGAGTAATTAGCATTAAGAGCACCCACAAAATGCAATCTTTCAACCAATCAGAAGGTTCACTAGAAGTATTCAACAACTTCATTTCTTAGGTGACTAAATCAGTTGAGGAGATATGTGTTGTAACAGTAGTTAAGAAGGAATGGAAAAAGTTCAAAGAACTATTGCCTCTTTTGGAAACAAAGGATTTGCCTATCTCTATGATTGAAGGAGAGGTTGTTCGGTGCTTATGCGCAATGAGCAACACTGAGTGGTAATAAGATATGAGCATGGAATGGAGAGGATCGATGATGATTGGAAAGGAAATGAGTTTTCCACTGGATGTGGGATGTTAGCACACGTGAACAACAGAGCAGAGTTCATCATCATCATCATCATCGTTTAACGTCCGCTTTCCATGCTAGCATGGGTTGGACGATTTGACTGAGGACTGGTGAAACCGGATGGCAACACCAGGCTCCAGTCTGATTTGGCAGAGTTTCTACAGCTGGATGCCCTTCCTAACGCCAACCACTCAGAGAGTGTAGTGGGTGCTTTTACGTGTCAC
>NC_068989.1:32690835-32699955 GCF_001194135.2 Octopus bimaculoides | reverse complement strand
ACGATCTCGCTCGAAAATCCTACGGGAGCCAGTCAGGCGGTACTGGCAACGGCCACGCTCAAAATGGTGCATCTCATGTGCCACCCGCACAAGAACCAGTCCAGGGGTACTGGCAACGATCTTACTTGGCTTGCCGGGTCTTCTCACGCACAGCCCATTTCCAAAGGTCTCGGTCCGTAGTCATCGCCTCGGTGAGGCCCAATGTACGAAGGTCTTGCCTCACCACCTCAGCCCAGGTCTTCCTGGGCCTACCTCTTCCACGGGTTCCCTCAACTGTTAGGGTGTGGCACTTTTTCACGCAGCTATCCTCCTCCATTCTCACCACATGTCCATACCAGCGCAATCGTCTCTCTTGCACGCCACAACTGATGCTTCTAGTTGACACAAGAAATGGGTATTAAAAGAACCAACAGTAATGAGCAAAAGAGAAGAATATGAAGTGTTTGAAAGATGACTTTTTAAGTGAAGAAAAATTAAGTGATCCAAATAGAATGCACATGAAGAAAAAGAAGGCTAAAGAAGACATGGCTCTTCTATGCTGAATTTTATGAAGGAGATAAAAAGTGAGCACACGTGACAAGACACTGTGCTGGAACAGAGCTGATCAACAGATACCAGCATAGAAAAATGAATATAAAATGATGATAATGATAAATGGTATATTAGTCATGTATCATAAATAATATTAGAAATAAGGTCAGTAAACATTTCAAATGAATTAATATTTTTGACATAATGAAATATAACTTAAATAAAATTGGTGTTAAGAAACATAGGTACCATGAGAAAATCATAGTTATGGATTTCATACAGCAAGTTATGAGAAAGTACAGAAAATAATAACCCTCAAAACAAAACTATGAAAGTTGGTAGATCTACTAAAACTTTAGAATAATTTACCTCATCATCATCATCCAAACGAACTCTTTTCAAAGCTACTATTTCATGGGAGTCTCGATTTTTAGCCTTGTAAACTGTCCCGTATGTACCTAAAATGCAATGAGAAAATGATATCAGGTCATTAAGAATGAAATGTACAATTTTGAACTGAAAGTTAATTTTACTTTATCTCAACAAAATGCAATACAGTTAATCAAAGTATGCACCTAAATTATCAACACAATTTTGCCATTTTATCAGTAGTTTATTTATGCTGGCAGCGAAGAATTCTGGAGAGCAAGAGGTGATGAAATCGTGAAAGGCTGTTTTTGCATTTTCTTCAGATTTGAAGTTTTTTCCTTGCAAAAAGTTGTCTAATGCCTGGAAAATTTGATAGTCAGTCGGTGCTAGGTCTGGTGAATATGGTGGATGACAGAGTACTTCCAAGTTCAGTTCCTGTAACTTGAGTAACGTTCTCTGTGCAACATGTGGTCAAACATTGTCTTGCAAGAGAATTGGCCTGTCTCTGTTGATCAATCTCGGTTGTTTAATTGCAAGTTCACTCATCATTTCATTTAATTGGCTGATGTATATATCTGCTGTAATTGACTTACTAGGTCTCATGAAGCTGTAGTGGATGACACCAGCACTGGACCATCAAATAGACAGCATTAGCGTTTTTTGGTAAATATTCCTTTTTGGATTGTGTTTTGGCATTTCTTCTCTATCCAATCTCCGTGCAGAATGCTTGCTATTGTTGAAAAGAATCCATTTTTCATCACATGTAACAATACAATGCAAAAATGGTTCGCTTTTATGCTGTGACATCAAAGAACAGCAAGTTTTAAGACAATGTGTCATTTGATGATCGTTCAGTTTGTGTGGTACCCACTTGTCCAGCTTCTTTACCTTGCCAATTTGTTTCAGATGGTCCAATACAGTTGGAATCGAAATATCAAACCTTGCTGCTAACTCATGAGTAGTTTGAGATGTATCCACTCCCACTACAGTTTCCAGCTCATCATTATCCACCTTGGTCTCAGGTCTACCACGGGGCTGATTTTCAAGAGTAAAGTCACCAGACCAGAATTTCTCAAACCATTGACGTACAGTGTGCTCATTCACCACATCTTCACCAAACAGCTCATTGATGCTTCAAGCTGTCTGGGATGCATTGGTTCCACGAGGGAACTCATATTCATAAACAACACAAATTTTTTTATCTATCCATTGGTTCACAAAAATTGATTTACAAGAGAAAACACACAATATAATCAGACACCATGAATTGCATTCTGAAAAGTGATGATGTAACTCCTCAATGTTGTAAAACAAAGAATTGTCAAACTTGGTGCATAAGAAAATTGGACATTTCATTCTTAATGACCTGATAAATTAGATATTTGACATATAATATATTTTACAGCCATATGTTAGAAGAAAGAACATTACAAATACCATGTACTGATCCTTTTATATCAGAAAGATGTAAAGAATTGTATGTGGTGATGATGATGACATCATTATCATCACATTTTCTACACCTTTTCTATGAAGGCATTGGCTGGTTAGGAATTTTTGAGGCAGTATTCTACAGTCAGATGTACTTCTTGGTACCAATCCTTTTAGTTGCCTCTCAAGTCACACAGGGATACAGTGCACCTACAAACCAAAATATCCATAAAGTTTAGGAAATTTAATAACTAGAGATACACATACCACTGGTAAGTTTGAGTGGTGATAAGGTAAAGTGATGGGAAAGGAAACAAGAGAATACAATTTGACTCCTGGCAATATAAAGCAATAACCGAGACAACAAAAATTTCAATCAACAACTGTGACTCTCACTCATTAATGGACACTGCTGGAGAAGGAGATGACTTCATATAAGGGTGGGAGGGAGTAGTTGCAAAGGAGATGAAGATGGCAGTGTCTTAAGATATAAGAAGATGAGTATTAGAGAGAATAGGGACTAAAGATGGGAAAGAGTATGTAGGTTCATAAGAGCGTGAAGTGGAGAGTGGCAGATGGTTAGAGATAGAAGAGGAGGTGAGTGTAGTAACCGGTGAACAAATATGGAAGTGCGGTCAATGGTCAATATCATTTTGGAGTGAGGAAAGGGAAAGAAAAGGATCAAGAAATAGGGATAGGGGTGATAAGTAACACTACGGAGAGGATGGAGAGCAGCAAAGTAATAAAACTGTATACAGATGAAAAATAAAAAGATGATGTGCAGGATGGAAGAAAGGGAGGAAGATTCTGCTATGAGGGCAAGATCATCAGCATATAGTAGTTCCCATGAGCAGCTGGCCTTGAATTCCTGTTATGGCCTGAAGAACAAATACGAATAGGAGGAGACAGAGAACTCTTATCTTACTTTAAATTCATTACTTTAACTCACAGCTAACTTTCACCTTACTGACAACATCCCTGTACATAGCTTATATGGCTTTCACAAGCCATTCATCTGCCAGTAGCTTCCTCAGAGACCACCATATGATAGAGCAAGATACTATGTCAAAGGCTTTCTCCAGGTTAACAAATACCAAGTACAATGGTTTGTTCTTAGCTAAATACTTTTCAACTCTCTGTAAATTTGATGCCTCTATAGTAAGTTCTGTCTAAGGCATCTCCCTTACTCTTGTGGCAGCTGACTATAATGCTGCTACACCAGTTGTTAGGGATGGCACCTTCCTAAATAACATGATTAATTATATAGGTGATTAGACCATATCCTACTCTACTAGATATTTTAAGCATCTCAGCAGTAACTTCTGATGGACCAGTGGCCTTCATATTGTTAATTGCTCTGTCTATCATACTGCTTGTTCTCATAGCCGAATCACTACCTGAACTAGAGAGGAAATTTCAGGTGTGGAAGCAAAGTCTGGAATATAAGGGCCTTAGAGTTAATTTAGCTAAGACCAAAGTCCTAGTGAGTAGAAAGCAGACAAATCTCAAATCCCTTCAGGGAGACAGCCCTGTTTGATATGTAGGAAAAGTGTTGGTAGAAACTCCATATAGTGTACCCAGTGCAAGCAGTGGACATGTAAAAGGTGCAGCAGTATCACAAGCAGACTAACAGATAAAGTAGTCTTTGCATGTGGCAGATGTGCAGGCACAATAGATACTTAGAATGTACAGAGAATAGACTCCCACAAATATCTGGTGGGGGAGGGATCCTTAGAAGTAGCAAATAGCTTCAATAATCTACGTGACCAAGTTAGCAGTGGAGGAGGAAATTCTGAAAGTGTAGTTGCTAGAATATGAACAAGTGGGACAAAGTTCAAAGAGCTACTACCTTTATTGGTAACAAAGGGCCTCTCCTTAAGAGCGAAAGGCAGATTGTATGATGCCTGTGTACATACAGATATGCTACATGGCAGTGAGATATGGGCTATGACTACAGAGGGCATGCAAAGGCTTAAAAGAAATGAAACCAGCATCTCCACTGGATGGGTAATATCAGTGTGCATGTACGGTAGAATGTGAATGATTTAAGAGGAAAGCTAGGGATAAGAGGCATCAGTTGTAGTGTGCAAAAGAAAAGACTGCTGGTATGGCCATGTGATGTAAACAGATGAAGACAGCTGCATAAAGAAGTGCCAATCACTAATTGTAGAGGGTATCTGTGAAAGGGGTACACTCAGGAAAACATACGATGAAGTAGTGAGAAAGGACCTCAGATATTGGGCCTCACAGGCGAGAAGACATGGGACCAAGACTCTTGGCAGTTTACTGTGCTTGAGAAGACTCATCAAGCTAAGTAAAATTGTAGCCATTTATACACGCAGGTATGTCCTCTACATTCTGCTCTCAGCCAAGAGGTTCTTCAGGGCTCATGAGTGATGGTGTCACATAAAATTCACTTGTGCTGGTGCCACGTAAAGGCACTCATACTGGTGCTATGTAAAAGTGCCCATGCTAGTGCCACATAAAAGCACCTGTGCTGGTGCCATGTAAAAGTTCTCAGGCGGCTGGTGCTACATAAAAGTGCCTGTGCTGGTACACATAAAAGTGGCTATGCCAGTGCCACATAAAAAGCACCCCGTACAATCTGTGAAGTGGTTGGTGTTAGGAAGGGCATCCGACCATAGAAACCATGCCAAAATAGACAACTGGAACTTGAGCAACTCCCTAGCTGCCGAGTTCATATCAAACTATCCAACCCATGCCAACATGGAAAGCGAACATTAAATGATGATGATGATGATGATGATGATGATGATGATGATGATATGATACTTCAGTTTCGAATTTGTTACACAGTTGATCTGGCTAGTGTGTCTACCAGATTGACAGATAATCAGTTGACTGGCTAGTTTCTTTGAAGCTCATGTTGCAGATCATCAGGTCATTTGCATCATAGAACTCCAATAGCCTTCTTCCCTCCTTGTTTCTAGGACCAAAGCCATATTCTCCCTGTACACCATGGAATCCATTGGGTTGCTGCCCTGCCCAACATATCATAAGTCAACAGTCATAAAAACACTGTCAGTCATATATATCATCATCACAATGAATAGCATATCATCTCCATCATTGTTTAATGTCCATATTTCCATGCTTGCATGGTTGGACAGAATTTGACAGATGACATCCTGTCAGTGGCTTCACCTGTTTCTAAGTAAAGTAATATTTCCCCATGAGTAGACATGTTTTCCCAGAAGTCCAGAACTTCCTTATAAACAATGCAATGTGTTCTAAAGGGAGAGTAAACAAAAAAAAATGTGTGCACTTTCAACTCTTGTATATGCAACATAATATTTGTGTATGAGAGAAGCACTGTCCTTCCATGTGATTTATTTCCAGACATAAAACTGAGTTTTACTGGAAACTATAGCCTGTTAAATATAAAAGTTATTTCTGAGTCAGATAGTATCAAGAGTATGTATAAAAGCATCTTTTCCCATCTCAAAATAGAAGCCTAGATAATATGAAGCATTAATTTTTTCTAACCACCAATCAAGTGCCATTACACAATCAATCAAGCTTCCATACCAGCATGACAATGGTTCCTACTTTTAATAGATGTCAGTATGGAGGAAGCATCACTGGGTTCTGAAGAATTGATTTGTGCGTGTGTGTGATGTTTTGCTCATATCATAAACAGGTGTGTAGTGGTCTACGCAGCTAAATAGTTGAATGATCTCCCTTGCAAGAAAGATTATAGAGTAACCTCCCTTCTCTAAGTTTCTTGAAGCATCCGTGTCATGAGACGTGATTCTTAATTATTCAAGAAGCTTAGCGTTTCTCTTGGAAGTTTCTAGAATGTCTAGTGTTCCATTAATAAAAACAGCTTGCTAACCCTGCTCTTCGCTTAGACTTAGAGCCATTCACGACATTGCTATGTTTGTCTATTTCTCTACGCCACATGACCGAAAGCCACCAGTTAGCTGTTATTTCTACATTTTCTATCTCTGAACTTTCTTACATAGATTACTTCATTCAACTAGATTCTACATATTGATTCTATGTATCATCATCGACCAGTAAATAAAATATATTTTTATGTAGTAAATATATAGATCTTGAATTTATTCATCTCCTTATGAACTATTGTAATAACATACACGCAGCCACATCAACACCTTGTACTGACTATATATTCCTACTACAGGTGTAAGGTGGTGAGCTGGAAGAATTGTTAGCACACTGGGCAAAATGCTTAGCGGAATTTCGTCAGTCTTTACATTCTATGTTCAAATTCCACTGAGGTCAATTTTGCCTTTCATCCTTTCAGGATCGATGAAATAAATACCAGTTGAGCACTGACGTCCATGTAATCGAAATTGCTGGCCTTATGCTAAATTAAAAACCAATATTATAAACATGTGTACTATTCATTGTTTGCTAAATTCAAGGCCAATTTGAAAGTAAAGTGGGCTGTAACATCAGTAATGTAACAGAGAACTTGGAACATAGAACTTTGTTATCAATATTGCAACAATAATATTGTCCAGGTAAATGCACATTCACCACTGGGCTTTGTGTGCATGTGCAACAGCAAATTGCTTATATTAGTACTTTTAAATGATCAGTTTTGTAAAAGTGAAAATGTTATGTCACACTCCAAGCTCGCTGAAATAAATATGAAGAATTTACAATAAACATCTGAAGACATGAATAAGTATCACACAATGTTGGGCACAACTAACCAAAAGGTTAGCTTCGCTAACTGCTAATCCACTAATTAAAAATGTTAGCTTCGCAAACACTAAGCCCCTAAACAGGTAAAAGAGTTAGTGGATGCTAACACTAACTGATGACTTCTAACGTTTATCATATGAATTTAGTTTTGGTTTGGGTTTTTTTGGCTCTAAAACCCTTAAAACAAACCTAGAGAGCTGAAATTTTCATGTTGTAGCTTAGACATAGAGCTTTCCAAAAAGGTATAGCATGCCAATATCAGATGATGGTCAAGGTATATGCAAATAATTAAATGAACAAATGAAATTAAACGTTAGTTTTTCAGTCAACATACACTTTATTTACTGTACAAAAAGTATTAAATCAAAAAGGTATAGTATGGCATAGGTACCATGCCAATATCAGATGATGATTAAGGTGTACTACTCTGGCTGGGCCTTCTCCATCGCCTCGACGTGATGCTGGTTGCCTTTCATAAACATCAGCCTCTCAAAGTTACCATCTGACAGGGTGGCTCTCTTGGTCCTCAAAATATCTTTGCCTATAGTGAATAGGCGCTCAACTGCTGCACTAGTTGGGATGGTGGTGTTATACTTTGTGAACAAGTTAATCAAGATCTGCTCACCTAAAAAGGTGACTTCAGTCAGGACCTCCTTCGAGATGGCCTCCAGCCAAGTCTTCACCAAGTTCTGTGCCTTGGATTTCAGTGACCTTTGGCTCCTGCTCTCCTGGAACTGAGTGATGTTGCTGAAGAAATCCTCTTCCTCATCCTCATTGCCGGTGGTGTTGCTGCCCTCCTCACTGATCTCCATTAGGGATGTCTTTACAATGGTCTCCATGGCATTTGTTACTCTGCTAACCTGGCTGCTATTATACTGCTCAAGCCTAAACAGGCGAAACTTGGGGTAGAAGGCAGTGGTCAGCTGGTACTCCAGGTCTTCTAGGAAGAGCCCAAACCTTTTCATGATGCCTGCCAGTATTGTGTTTACCAGAAGACTGCAGTACAGGAGATGTTTGAACTTGGCCTCCTTCAGCTTCATGACGGTAGCTGCTACAGTTGGCAAAAGGCTCCAAGATAGCTCTGAGACAGGCCTGAGTCCTCCCCCTAGATTTTATCCAAGGCAACATTAGACATCACCCTGGCATACTCCATCAAGAAGTTGACATCAGAATCAGTGAAGGTCTGCAGCTTCAGCTGTGTCATCACCCTGTAAACAGCTCTCCTATTCTTCTCCAGCAGGATGTTGAGGGCAACAACAGAGTCATAGGTAGAGTTCCATCTGGTATTGTTGGGAACCACCAGCCTCCCCTTCAACGCGTTCAGAATGCTGTCTGCTGCCACTGTGCTGCAGCTCTGCAGATTCCACAGCTGCTGTGCCTTGGACACAGCCTTCCTGTGGGCTGACTTGAACAAAGTGATGTCAAGAGCTTTGTTGGCATCCATGCTGGCTACTAAGATGAAGGTACTGGCTGTGCACTTCATGTGCACTGGCAGGTTTAGGCCTAGGCTGTTGGACTCATCAAGGATGGCATCAACTGAGATGTACTCAACTTTGACCACAACCTCAGCCTCAAGATCCACGTCTAGGTCCACATCCTCGATGCCCTCCACATCTGGATTGGCAGCAGCTTCAGGAATGTCTGGCAAGAGTTCAACTTCTGTACCAAACTGCATAAATGCCTTAACAAAGTTTTTGGCATTGTCCATCGTGGTCTTGGTCACCTTGTCTTGCAAATGGAACTTGTATGGGCAAGAACATCAAAGGTGTGATGTCCTCTGAACTAAGAACAGGCCAGGACGGTGTGTTGTCATGTGCAGGTTTTGGGGTCCAGCCAGTGTGCTCTCATCCCCAGGTAGGACCTGTTGTGGGCCAACCAACAGTCCACAGTGGTTTTCGCCTCTCACCGTTACTACTACTATCTCTCTCTCTCTCTCTCTACCTCTCGTTGCTCACTTTTATTCTACTTCCTCCCCTCCTTTTCTCTCTGCTACTCTTTCTCTTCACATAGCCTTGGTCACGTGTGTCCGGCTGCTATTTCTTTTCATTCTTGGAATCACCAAGCTCGCACGTACTTCTTTGCCCCTCCTGT
>NC_068989.1:32685796-32690361 GCF_001194135.2 Octopus bimaculoides | reverse complement strand
ATATATATATATATATATAATAATCAAGATGAGTAACAGCAATTTAAAACCAACAAGGAAATAATTCACTGTCACTAAGAGTGACAAGGGTGCAATGAGCACCAGCATTGCTAGAAATAGGAGTCATAGACTCCTTTTGGTCTTTTTGTATTGACAGGGGAGAAAACTCTCCCTACTGTGAACGAAATGCATTAGATTAGAATGCTTGCTCCATCACAGCTGGTAGAGGCCAACTCCCCCTGTCAATATTATGGAGAATGCCATTGGAATCAGTGAGTGATTTCACAAAATGGCAATGTGAAAATTATAAAATAATCAAGGTATCAACATGAGTGATGATACCTCTTTCTAAGTGCACATTACCAGGATGGCGACAAAGTGCAGACGCCTGGTTGGATGGATCCTGATAACATTCAGAACCAGAGAGATGGAAACCATGATGGTCCTCCAGAGGACATTCATCCTCAACTGCTTGGATTACTGCTCCCAGCTATAGTCACCCAACAGTGTAAAATTAACAGCGGACCTTGAAGCAATCCAGTGAAGCTTCACAAAGAAGATCATCTCATTGCAACAGCTTAGCTACGAGGAAAAGCTGAAACAGCTAAGACTGTACTCACTGGAGCGAAGGCAGGAAAGGTATGCAGTACTATACATCTGGAAGATCCTGGAAGGAATTGTGGCAAATTTTGGCACTGAAAGCTAAACAAATGCCAGAATAGGTTGACATTGCACAGTGTCAAAGATCCCAGTAATGCCATCACACTTCAGGACCAGTTACTGCAACAGCCTGGGTTTCAGGGGACCACAGCTTTTTAATATTCTCCCAAAGAGCCTGAGGAACCTACACAAAGTGGATGTAGGTGTTTTCAAATCAAAACTGGAGTCCCAGATGAACTTACCTCGCGGCAAGAGGTGCAGATGAGTGTAGTGACATCAAACTCCCTGATTCACCAAATGCCACATATTAGAGGAGGTTCTCAATAATAACAGTGTAGCAAAACGGCATGGCCACAGCTTTGAGCTGAAACTAAAAAAAATATATATTCCCTCCTCTTTTCACTTCACTGTGTCCCTGTCATTTTTTCTCACCCCTCCTTATTTCTTCTGTCCCTCTGCCTCTACCTCTCTCTCTTTTCTCCCCACATGACTGGTGTTCGGCCAAACCTGATCCTTCGTTCTTGGTTCAGTCACCGTCTGTGCAACATCTATATTCCTCCCTGTGCCTGTGAAGTCTTGTATCCCTGCCGTAAGGCTTTATTTCCACACACACCAGCTTAATTTAACTCGTCCTCAGTCGAAAGACACCTGTTGTTAAGTCCTGTTATTTGTATTTGTGTAACATTCTCCATTTTTTTCCGTCTTTGCTTTCATACACATTCACTGCTTTCTTCCAAGGAATCTAATGCTCTTAGCTTAGTTTTTCCTTGGGGCTGGCCAGATTGGAGCAGCCTCGAGTATAACCAGCTGAAATTGCAAAGATAATCTGGAACTCGACTGAGGAAAGAAAACTCCAACGTCCTTGTTTTCTTTCTAACATCTATCTGGATGTTTTGTTGTCCCTTTTTTGTATCACCTAACTGTCTGGATGTTCTGCGTTCTTGTCCCATTTTGTATTTTTTATATATAAAATATATATATATATATATATATATATATATATATATATTATTTAAAAGAGTTCCAACTCTGTTTTTTATGTTTTATTTATATTCTTATAAAATTAATGTGGGATATAGAATATGGAGTATATAATACAAATAGTAAAATGAAATATTGAATGTCTTATTGAATATAAAACATAAAAAACGCAGATGGAACTCTTTTAAATAATATATTCCTCTATACACGATCATACAAAACCCTTTTTTATATTTTTTATTTTTATTCACACACACACACACATATATATATATATATATAGATGCAAGAGTGGCTGTGTGGTAAGTAACTTGCTTACCAACCACATGGTTCCAGGTTCAGTCCCACTGCATGGCACCTTGGGCAAGTATCTTCTACCATAGCCTTGGGCCGACTAAAGCCTTGTGAGTGAATTTGGTAGATGGAAACTGAAAGAAGCCCGTCGTGTATATGAATATATATATGTATGTATGTATGTGTCTGTGTGTCTATGTTCCCCCCACACACACACATCGCTTGACAACCGATGCTGGTGTGTTTACATCCCTGTAACTTAGCAGTTCGGCAAAAAAGACCAGTAGAATAAGTACTAGGCTTACAAAGAATAAGTATAAGTTCAGGGGTCGATTTGCTCGACTAAAGGCTGAGCTCCAGCATGGCCACAGTTAAATGATTGAAAGATTAAAAGAATAAAAGGTAGCTAGCAGCAATTTAAAACCAACAAAGAAATAATTCACTGTCACTATATATAAATTGATGCAGAGTATGATCAAGGCCGACTAACAAAAAAACTAGCCTCTCATCTGCATCTCCACGCAAGCTACAAGGATTTTTGTGAGCACATGGTTTGTACAATTTTTCCAGGTAGGAAGGAGACAGGATATTCGATTGCAGCATGTTATAACCATATTTTGTTTATAGAAATCACAGATTGTAGTTTAACATTTGTTACTAGGCTGTTCTAAATTCATGGAGATATTGCTTATAATTTAAAGCCTTGTTATTAAACTTTCAAAAATAGTGACACTACCTTGATATGTGATGCGTTGGGGGGTGTGAATAACCAAGATGAGGGATGGAATGATGGTCAGAATTTGATAAGTGCAGAACTTAAGGTTTGTTTATTCGTTATTTCATTAAAGACTGCTGTTTTGGTTGTGCAGACTTAATCATGAGTGGAATATATATATATATATACTGTATAGTATATATTATGACTTTTATTTCAGTTAGCTATTATACATTTTATTACATTAAGAAAATAATTATTCAATAAATAATTAAATTAAGAAAATATGAAGTGCGCCATAATAATAATTTAATAATCTTGTATAATTTTAATTTATAAATACTTTGTAAGATACTCTTCCAGCTGTTTATGGCTGGCCAAGATCATCCTGCCCAGAGTGCAGCGGGACATCAACGTCTTGCTGAGGTTCAGCGTCTTGATCAGGCCAACCAAGGTGAGGGACTTTACTACATGCAGCGGTAGTATGTCGTCGACAAACAGGTCTACAATCCTTCTGTCCACCATAGACTGACGGACACCAGTGCCAGCAGTTTGGGCTAGCGTGTTTCTTTGCACATGACTGCAATGACTGGCTATTGGCACTGCTACCAGAAGATTGTCCATTTCCCACAGGAAGAGCTGGCCTTGATCCTCTCCTCAAACTGGATGGCATGCACTGGATGTTTCCTTTTGACATGCAACTTCAAGTTGTAGAGGCTTGCTGCTTGTCCCTTGGTGGTGATCTCCTTGGGCTGGCACATGACACACTGGAAGTACAGGATTTTGGCATTTCTCTTATTCCTTGACATAAAGACAAAGTAGTCCTCCATGTGGGGCCACTGGTTCTGAGAGTCCTGGCTCTCAATCTAAGTGACCTTTGTCTCACCAACAGCTGTTGCTGATTCCTCAACAGGCCCTTCATCCTCAGGCCGAACAAAAACGTTTTCACTTTCCATAATGCTAAGCGATAGTGGAGGTGCAATGGCCCAGTGGTTAGGGCAGCGGACTCGCGGTCATAGGATTGCGGTTTCGATTCCCAGACCGGGCGTTGTGAGTGTTTATTGAGCAAAAACACCTAAAGCTCCATGAGGCTTCGGCAAGGGATGGTGGCGAACCCTGCTGTACTCTTTTACCACAACTTTCTCTCACTCTTACTTCCTGTTTCTGTTGTGCCTGTAATTCAAAGGGTCAGCCTTGTCACACTGTGTCACGCTGAATATCCCCGAGAACTACGTTAAGGGTACACGTGTCTGTGGAGTGCTCAACCACTTGCACGTTAATTTCACGAGCAGGCTGTTCCGTTGATCGGATCAACTGGAACCCTCAAGGTCGTAAGCGACAGAGTGCCAACAACAAACAAAATGATAAGCGATAACTTGATAAGCCGATAATGTAGACAATGTAAGACCATAATGTGACAACATTGTAAGTGAACACAACTGCACTACGCCGTTCAGCTAGCTGCTGCTGCGTCAACAAATCACGTCAGCCAATAGCGTGCCTGACAGACTCTTCGAGACACACCCACAAGAGACAGGGACAAACGCATGAATTTTGTTAGCGGAACTAAATTTAGCGGAAGCTAAATGGTCCGCTAACAGTTTCCAAGGTTAGCGAAAACGCTAATCCGCTAAGCGAAAAATTAGCTGTTAGCGGATTAGTGGAACTGTGCTTTGGCTACTGACTGGCCGGAGCTATCTCTCTGTCTCTCTCTCTCTCTCTCTCTCTCTCTCTCTCTCTGTCTCTCCCACGTAGAATTTAAACAAATGAAATTCAGTTTAAACTTTATAAATAAATATATTTCATTTCATGTTCAGTTTAAACTTTATAAATAAATATATTTTTGCATTATTCATTATTGTTTTTAAAAACAAATCACATACACCAATCAGCACCACCAATGACCACCACCACC
>NC_068989.1:32680965-32685132 GCF_001194135.2 Octopus bimaculoides | reverse complement strand
CAATTGTAGATTAAACTTGAAAAGAAATATAAACAGATGCAAATGCAAAGAAATTTTGTAACGAGAAACCTATAGTTACTTATTAGATATATCATTATATCCTTAAAAAGTGAACAAACCTTCGCCGATTTTTTCTAGCTTCTCGTATTTTTGCATTTTTTTTTCTCAACTCCGGAGCAATATGTTTAAGGTAAAGCTATAATATTAATTAGATTCGAATTGTGGGGAAAATAGGAACAAAAGAGATAATTTGTAAGTAAATAATCCTTTTAATTATTATTATAAATAATATTTAAAATTTAAAAGTAAATTGTGAATTCCCTTTGTAAAATTTAAATCATTATACAAACAGAATATGAAAACTAAAGATCTCAATATTCGAAATATATTTGTTTAAAATCTGCACAGTGTCGAAGTATGAAATTTGCTGATAGACTCCCACATTTTTCGTTTTTCTTCTCGTGTCCCACCCTGTAGAATATTCTCTGTGGAAATACATACGTTTGTGTTTAATAAGTTTATGTATACCCAAATGGTTAAGAAATTCAGTTAATCGGGTTCGATATCACTACATGACACTTTGCATTTATAAAACTTCTGGTTAATCTAAATGTTGTGGGTGAAATTCGATGGATAGGAACACTGTGGAAACTGTCAGATGGACTTTATTGTAATTCAAAGTGTTTTTGTCGGAAGATTTAAGTTAATGATACATGGGTTAACGGGATACTCAACCATTTATGTTATTGTTGGTTGCGTATTTTGGTACTGTAAGCCTTGTACTCTTTCTGTAAATTTCATTCTCACACAGTCAAATATTAACTACATGTAAATCTTGGCTCCCTTCAGTTTGGTCCAGTTTAACCACTACTCATCTGTTAAATGTTGTCACGGCCGGTTGGTTGTTGGCCTGGTCTGTAGTGGTGACTGATTGAATTGATGAATGCAAATATGTATAGCATTGAATTCGATATCGCATTTTCCGACATAGAAATCACAATTCAATCATGTGCACAACCGAGATTTTATCCAATGAACGGCCGCTGTCCACGTGATAGTTCGGTGGTCTAACTAGAAACTAACGTGCGTGAGGCCTACAAATACAGCTGAATTGAGCACCAAAAATTCTCCGTCTTGGGTCGAGTTACTATACACCCCTAATAGTTGTTTTAACAGCTGTATATTCAACCTAGAATGAAAGAAGGCACACCACAGCAACTATGTAAAAATTTGCCCAAATGTTAAGTTTCCAACAAAGACTTTCTGTAGTGTATAAACACCTTTCCTGTTAATGTGACAGATAAATTATTTTCTAATACATAAAGAAGCTTTCCTTGTTACATATGTTTGTTGGGCTGCATGTGGAAGTAACTGAACAACACCTGTGAACAAGCTTGCTTCCCAACTACATGGTTTAGGGTTCAGTCCCACTGCATGGCACTTTCGGCAAGTGTCTTCTACTATAAGCTCATTGTATATATGTGTCTGTGTTTACACACACACATATTGTCAGACCCTCATGGCCGGTGCAGCCATTAGTTTATATACATATATATATATATGTCTTTGTGTCTGTTTTTGTTCCCCATCACCGCTCGACAACTGGTATTGGTGTGTTTATGTTCCTGTAACTTAGTGGTTTGGCAAAACAGATCGATAGAATAAGTACTAGGCTTTAAAAAATAAAATAAGTCCTGGAGTCAGTTTGTTCAACTAAAATCTTCAAGACAGTGCTCCAGTATGGTTGCAGTCAAATCATAGTATCAGACATTAGGCACATTGAGGTAATCAGCAAGGAAAGTCAGCATGCCTGCAGCTCAATATCTGGAGAGGCAGGTCCATACTGTCTAACAGCGTTGTGGGTGCTGGACAAATGGCAGACTACTTGGGATGTGATTTGTTCCAGATCTCCACATGGAATAAAAAACTAAGACAAGGTAATGAGCAGGCTAGATTTACCCAGAAACTAGGCAAGAAAAAGTTATCTCTAAAGTTCCAAACACCTACATCACATTCTGCCTGACTGGGATGTGATCTAGGAGTCATCTACTCCTGCCTGACCATTGTACTTTACCCATTTCATGGCTGACCTGAGTGGAGTGCTTGCTCTTCTATTTTCTGTGGAAGAGGCAGATTCCACTGGTCATACTGTAGCTAATGATGTGCAGATATGTGCTAAGGGTACAATGTCTCCGGTATTTCTTTGGCAGTGGTCAATGGTTTCCACATCTCATCTCTTTCACAGAGTTGTAGTCCTGGATCAATGTAGACTGAGGCAGGGCATCTTGCTCCTAGTGGGTTGGTAAGATGCTCATAACCTTGTACCAGTTAGACAACACAGTTTGTACAAGTTTCACTATGGCATTTTATAGAAGTAGAAAGGATGATGAAATCCTTGAGGAAAACTCTGGCCATTAAGCTGGTCTTTTCCAAGGACTTTGGTTAATTTCCAGAAATCTCTGATCTGGCAACACTACCAGGGGGACATTGTTGGTTCAGGATAAACTCTACGGTTATGGTAGTGCTCTCAGCCTGGTCTGCCCAAGATATGTGCAGATTGACAAAACTGTCCTGCATGCTCTCATTCAACTTTAGTTTGGTGTCCATTTATAATGTCACTAATTTAGTGAGAGTAGTACCTAATTTATGGTATGAAAGTGTTTGTGGAAAAGTCCAGTAAATGAGCTTTTGAGAAGCATGTGTAATGGAATATCAGAAGGCAGTTTTTATACAAAAGTATTTTATATTAACAAGAGCTGACAAGTAGAGTGTAGTCGAGTGTATGTGCACATGAGTCAGAGAAAACTTTATAACTTATGCTTGAAATATAGATTCAGTTGGAAGTCATTATAAGCTAATAGGAACAGAGCTAGCATAAACAAAAATATCCCACTCATAACATAACCAGAGTAGTAAGCTGATGTCATCCAGAATTTCATGGCGTGAAGTTGGCATAAATGAAATAGGCTGAAGTAGCAAGTTGAGAATGGTTATAATTCATAGCTAGTGACACAAAGCGGGTGTGAAAAACTGTTCATGATGAAGAAGCAATGTTGCTGGTCCACCGTCTTTCTGCTAACTGATTAAAAGACGTGCCTCACTTCATGGATAGAAAACTGCCCTAATTGGCTGGAGAATGCCATAGCACAACTGTGCTATGGCATAACAACTCTCCAAGCACTACAGATTTGTAGAGTTATATTGAACAGCTACAGTCACCTGTAAGGCAGAAGCAGTTATCAGCTGATTTCATCATGAAGATCATCCTGCTGTCTTCTTTGGCCAGGAAATATAAGCAGTTTACCCTTGCCTGGTGATTAGTGCAAAGGAAGTTGTGTGATGGATGAGACTGAAAGGACTGAAGACTGACACTTTCCACTTTGACCAAGCTCTCATTAACTTTTTAAAATTCACTTAAAAAAGAAGGTGAGTATAGAGAGAGATGCTTCCCTCTAGAATATTTGTTGAAAGGTGGGTGAATACGATGCTTGAGTGAATTATCTTGCTTTGAGGAAGAGAATGGACGACAGGAGTGGCTCTTTGCAGTGCTGTTGGCTGTCAGGGTGATCCAGGATTAGTGACATTTTTGGTTACCCCTAGCTAATAGTCACCACAATAGGGGAATTTTATTGTTATCAATTTTCGTATTGTTGTTTGCATTGTTTACCTGTGTATATGTAAATTTCCACTGTCTATTGTATTGTGCTAAATGTTTTTTTGACTCTTATAGCCCATATAAAAAGTATTATTATTATTATTATTATTATTATTACTACTACTACTACTACTACAACTAAGGCGGTGTGCTGGCAGAATCATTAGTTCACCAGGCAAAATACTTAGTGGCATTTCGTCTGTCTTTATGTTCTGAGTTCAAATTCCACTGAGGCTGACTTTGCCTTTCATCCTTTTAGGGTTGATAAGATAAGTACCAGTTGAACACTGGGGTCAATGTAATCGACTTATCCCCTACCCAGAATTGCTGGCCTTGTGCCAAAATTTGAAACTGTTGTTATTATTATTGTTATTATTATTATTATTATTATTATGTTGTTGTTTTTTTTTCTTCTTTCTTCAAATTTTCTTCCATTTCTCGCCGAGTGTTTTCCGTACACCTAGGGCAGAGAAACTCGTATGCATTCCCAGTTTACACACGCAAATTCACAG
>NC_068989.1:32679783-32680575 GCF_001194135.2 Octopus bimaculoides | reverse complement strand
AGAGATCCTACACTCACTGGTACGGTAGTCGCCTTGAGGTGCCACATTTTTTCAATTTCTATTAGCAAGTCTTTATATTTACTGATCTTGTCAAATTCTTTCGCCGCTATATTATAATCACAGGGAATACTCATGTCAATTAATAAACACTTCTTCTTTGTCTGATCTTTTATAATAATATCCAATTTATTAGCTTTTATAGCCTTGTCGGTATGTACGGGGAAGTCCCAGAGAATCGATACATTTTCTCCCTCAGTCACAGCTTCAGGATGGTGTTTATACCATTTGTCAGCGGTTTTGATTTTACAATGCTGACATATTGTCCAGTGTAAATACTGGCCAATTCTGCCATGTCTTGCTTTATATTCTACAGGTGCTAAGACTCTACACCTTGAGATTAGGTGGTCTATAGTTTCAATTGCATTGTTACAGAATCGGCATTTTGGGTCAGCTCCATTTTTTATCACATTGGCTTGGTAGTTCCGGGTTAATAAGCTTTGGTCTTGAGCAGCCAATATGAAACCTTCACTCTCTGCTTTTAGCCCTGAGCTTCGTAACCATTGATGCATGCGTTTCTGGTCGACATCAGCTTGTTTGCTACGAGCCGCATACTTGCCATGCAGAGGTTTCTGTTCCCATCTGCTAGCTAATTTTTCATGTGCTTTTGTCTTTGCAATTAATTTTATTTCCTTTGCAGCAACAGTTGGCGCATTTCCTTCAACCTGATCAAGCTGGTGGGTATCTAAGTGATCGGTAGCGAATTTTTTGCTCTCTTTCAGAATAGAGTGAAGT
>NC_068989.1:32678541-32679507 GCF_001194135.2 Octopus bimaculoides | reverse complement strand
ATTACAAGTCAGTAGCTTGCGGATTTTTCTATCAATTTTGACTATTTCACTGGTATTCAAGTTAAGCACATTGAAGCTATAAAGAACAACTGGGACTGCTAAGGAATTTATGGCTAACACCTTATCATATGCATTCAGCTCAGACTTCAGAACTGCTCGAACTCTTCTGTAACATTCCTTCCTAGCCTTCTCTTTCATGCTTGCATGCTGGATACCAGAGCCTTCATTTATTCCTAGGTATTTATAGGTTTGTTCCTGCTCAAGTTCTTTTATTACTGTTTCGACATCTAATTCTATTGAACTTTACTTTACCAGTTTCCCTTTCATCACTGAATCCTTTCACAGTATGTAGTAGTCCTTGAAGCTCTTCATCATCTTTGCTATATAGCTTTAAATAATCCATATAAAATAGATGGCATATTTTCCTGTTGTCAATTTTGTAGCCATACCCTGTTCTATTCAGTTCACTTGAGAGTGGTATTAGTGCTATGCAGAAAATTAGTGGTGAAAGCAAGTCACCTTGGAAAATGCCACAGTTTATGCTAATATTGTTTGAGGGCAATACTCCATTAGAATGATATAATTGCAGCTTCATGTTCTATAGTAACATATTATACTTTAAAAAATCTGAAATCACAGGAGAAATTTTGAAAATGTCCAGCGAATTCAAAATCCACGAATGTGGTATGCTGTCAAAGGCTTTTTTATAATCAATCCACGAAGAGCTGAGATTTCTGCGCTTGTTATGGCAGTTCTCAAGGATCATGCGATTAATTAAGAGCTGATCTTTGCATCCGTATGAGCCTCGTCTGCATCCGTATGAGCCTCGTTTGCATCCATATGAGCCTCGTCTGCATCCTTTTTGTTCAGTGGGAAAGAGGTTATTCATCATCATCATCATCATCGTTTAACGTCCGCTTTCCATGCTAGCATGGGTTGGACGATTTGACTGAGGACTGGTGAAAC
>NC_068989.1:32675643-32676495 GCF_001194135.2 Octopus bimaculoides | reverse complement strand
TTCTTTGTTTATAGTTAATAAATAAATGTGATAACTAAATAGTACAACTCGTTGTTTTCTCTGCGAGTCCCCCGAGAGGAATACAACAGAGTTTAGTGGCGTCGCCGGTAGGATTACATGCATACTTTGCCGTAAAATTGTTCATCTTAATAACATGGCGAAAAAACAGACAGTAGAGCTGATAAAGTTGTTTAGGGAACAAATGGAACAGCAAATGCAGCAACATAAGAGAGATATGGACACTCTGTTAAAACTGTTTGGTGCCCGACAAGTTGAAGGAGATTCCAGTGGCTATTTTTCAGCTGCTTCGACAACAGTGTCGATTCCACCATTTGCTGCATTTGATTCAACAACAGAACTATGGTCAAGATTCCGCACGTTTGTGGCTGCAAATGCTGTACCTGAACAACGCATGGCACAAGTGTTCCTGACCAATCAGACTGCTACTATTTACAAGCAACTTGCTAATCTGGCTACTCAACAAAATACGCCTAAAGATATCAACAACTTGACAATGGACGAAATCGTTGACTTTATGAAGGAACAGTTCGACCCAAAACTTTTCATTGTGAGAGAGCGTTTCAAGTTTTGGAGTGATATGCAATGGAAGCCAGGCGAAACTCTCCAGGAGCTGGCAGCACGTATACGTCAGGATGCGGCTACCTGTGATTTTCCATCGATTACCAACCCACAGGATGAAGCTCTGAGACAGAGATTCATATGTTCGGTCAACAATGAAGCGGTTCTGAAGGCGCTTTTTAAGATCAAAGACACAGAACTAGATTTTGCCCATGCTGTCCAAGTTGCCATCGAGACTGAAGATGCAGCAAAGGTTGCAAAAGAAACTGTCTA
>NC_068989.1:32674304-32674728 GCF_001194135.2 Octopus bimaculoides | reverse complement strand
ATGACCTGGCCAAAGGGTAGTGATATCAACAGTGATGCACTACGTCCGTGAAGGCTGGCCACCAAAGAACATGGAGATCAATGACGAAGTCAACAAGTTCCGGAAGTTATCAAACTCACTCAGTATCTGCCATGGATGCCTTATACATGGATCTAGAGTTGTGATTCCACATAGCTTGCAGCCAAAGATCCTCAATCTTCTGCATCTTGGACACTTTGGCATGGAACGCATGAAACAACTAGCAAGAACTGCTGTTTATTGGCCTGGTATCGATGCTGCTATAGAGATAGCCAGTCAACGATGTGATTCGTGTAATGAATACCAAAGGCAGCAATCTAAGCCTCCAGTTCACCCATGGATGTTACCAGAAAAGCCGTGGAGCCACTTACACCTGGACCAAGCAATAACTTTTATGGGTAGAGAT
>NC_068989.1:32650725-32674294 GCF_001194135.2 Octopus bimaculoides | reverse complement strand
CCACTTACACCTGGACCAAGCAATAACTTTTATGGGTAGAGATTGGCTGGTGATCACAGATGCTTATTCCAAGTATCCATGCATTCATCCTACTTCCTCCATGTCCTCCAAAACCACTTTAAATCTGCTTGAAGAAGACTTTGCGCACTTCAGATTTCCTCACACACTGGTCACCGATAACGCACCAACTTTTACGTCTGAGGAGTTCCAGAGCTGGTGCAAAGAACGTGGGATCACACACCTGACAGGGGCACCTTACCACCCAGCTACCAACGGAGCAGCGGAACGTTTGGTGCAGACCTTCAAACAAGCTTTGAGGAAGTGTTCTCTTCCGCCGACACGAGCACTTCAGTACCGGAGGATTCTGCAGTACCGGAGAACACCGACATCCTGTGGATTCTCTCCAAGTGAACTTTTGAATCACCGGCAGATACGAACAAGGATTGATTCTCTGCTGCCATCACCAGCACACATTGCTCAAAGCAAACAGTCTAAGGAAGCATATAAGTCTCAGGTGACTCCAGGCTTGGCTGATGTCGCTAAAGTTACCAGGCAGTACAAGGCCGGAGATCCTGTGTATGCACTATACTATGGACCTTGCCGAGACAAAGATCCCCGATGGGTACCAGCAATCATTAAGAAGTCATTGGGTACTCCCTGCTTTAACGTCAGGGTCATACCTCATGGCCCGATGTGGAGACGACACTGGGAACAGCTGCGACCGCGGTACACAACTGAGGAAGACAATGAACCTGGTGATGCAGAAGACACTGTATTTGAATTTGCAACAGATCACCCGATGGAGATCTCGGAAACTGTGCCACTAACTCAAAGATAAACCAGACCCAAGACCATGTTACCTGTTCTGGAATATGGACCAGACAACCCAAGACGGTCCAAGAGAACCCGTAAAACCCAAGAGAGACTTTGCTGTTGATACTTCTTGTGTAGCATCAATTTCAGTGGGGAGATGTTATATGGACTGTTAGATTTGTTTGTTGTTCGTCTGAAGTCCCATATTTCAATGTTGTTCGTCTGAGGTCCCTGTTTCGCTGTTGTTTTGTGTGACTGTCGAGGTCAAATGTTATTGATATATATATGGCAAGGACAACATTCTTGTTTCTTGATAACGAACATTTGGTGATTGCGTTCTTTGTTTATAGTTAATAAATAAATGTGATAACTAAATAGTACAACTCGTTGTGTTTTCTCTGCGAGTCCCCCGAGAGGAATACAACAAATTCTTTTGGGGTTGATGAAAAAAGTACCACTTGATCACTTGGATTGATGTAATCAACTAGTTCCTTCCTCACAGAATTTCAGGTCTTGTACCAACAGTAAAAAGGATTATTATTATTATTGTTATTAAGATGGTGAGCTGGCAGAACTGTTAGCATGCCAGGCATAATGCTTAGTGATATTTTGATTGTCTTTACATTCTGAACTCAAATTCCACTGAGGTCAACCTTGGCTTTCATTCTTATGATATTGATAAAATAAGTACCAGTCAAGTTCTGAAGCTGATGTAATTGACTTTCTCCTTCCCTCACTAATTGCTAGTCCTGTGCCAAAATTTGAACCCTAAGGAGTGAACTGGCTGAATTGTTAATACACCAAACAAAATGCTTAGGGCAATTCTTTTGGTTATTTACATTCTGTGTTTAAATCCCACTGAGATCGACTTTGCCTTTCATACTTACAGGGTTGATTAAAGAAGCACCATTCAAGTACTGGGGTAGACTTAACTGATTTACATTTATCCTCTCCTCTAAAATAGCTGGCCTTATGCCAAAATTTGAAACCTTTTATGGTGGAGAGCTGACAGAATGGTTAGCATGCCAGAAAAATTGCTTAGGAGCATTTCATCCATCTTTATGTTCTGAGTTTAAATTCTGCTGAGGTCAAATTTGCTTTTCATCTTTCAGGGCTGATAAAATAAGTACTAGTCAAGTACTGAAGTTGATGTAATCTACTGGCTCCCCCAAACTCCCTGAAAATTTCAGGCCTTGTGTAGAAAGCATTATTACTATTATTATTATTATTATGATCATTATTAATTTTCATCCTTTCAGGGTTGATAAAGTAAATACCAGTCAAGCACTGGACTCAACATAATCGACTTACCCTCTCCCCAAAATTGCTGGCCTTGTGCCAAAATTATCATCATCATCACCATCATCATTATTATTAAGGTGGCGAACTGGTAGAATCATTAGCATGCTGAGCAAAATGCTCAGCAACATTTTATCTATCTTTATGTTCTGAGTTTATACTCTGCCGAGGTTGACTTTGCCTTTCATTCTTTCAGGGTCGATGAAAAAAGTACCAGTGAAACACTGGGGTCGATGTAATCGACTAGTCCCCTCTTACCAAATTTCAGGCATCATGCCTATAGTAGAAAGGATTATTATTATTATTAATAAGGCGACAAATTGGCAGAATCGTTAGCATGCTGGGAAAATGCTTAGCAGCATTTCGTCCATTTTTATGTTCTGAGTTCAAATTCTGTTGAGGTTGACTTTGCCTTTCATCTTTTCAGGGTCGAGGAAAAAAGTACCAGTCAAGCACTTGGGTTGATATAATCAACAATACACCTCCCCACAAAATGTCAAACCTTGTGTGCCTATAGTAGGAAGGCTTATTATCATCATCATCATCATCATCGTCGTCATCATTATTGCTGTTGTTGTTGTTGTTATTGTTATTATATTTCTGATTGGAAGGCTAGAATGTCTGTGGAAGCTTGACAGATATTTTTGTTATCAAAACTACTGTTTTGGTTTACATTAGTGTTTAAAAGGGAGCATAAGAACTAAATATTTGGGCCTTGTGCTTAAATATAAGTATATGCAAAATGTTTACATGTTTGCAAATGAAAAATGACATGGAAGGGAATAACTTTCTAACACAAAACAAATCAGTTTGTGACAGCAGGAAAAGTCATGAAAATGTAATTTTTGCTGACACAAATAACAATTTGAGGACCACAGTCTTTATGGACAGCAATAAAATTAACTGCAAAGAACAAAGAAGTATTACGACAGAGAAAAATGATACAATGGAATACACACACTCACTCGATAGTAACTGCCAACTCCCTAAACAGAAATAGTGTGGAAAATACCATGATAACTGATACCAGCACAGAAAATAACAACTCGAACAACATGGAGTTGAGAAGCTTAACAGAAAACAATAATAGAATGAATAATGACAACAAAAACATCAAGAATACAACCAATACCAACACCAGTAACAGAGAGGTGGGTGTATTTGGAAGTAACAATATCAGTAACAACATGAACAATTCCACCACCACCACCAACACCACCATCAACAGTGATAGCAGAACAAGTACTTTTGCAGCAACAGCTGTGAAATGCCAACAAAAGTACTATGAGATGTTAGCCCTGGTCCACAAACTCATCAAAAGAGAAAAAACCTGGGTAAACCTTGCGATCCCAGCTGAAGTGGAGGTAGAAACTGAGAAGAGGACAGTAAAGTATAAGTGCGTCTCAGTGCAGTCTCGGGGAGCAGAACAACCCTCCCACCTTCAAGTAGGAGATGGCACTGAGATCAATCTAAGAGGATGTTGAATTCATCCAAAGGGCCCAAAGTTTTGGTACCATCTTGGTCCTTTTTAAAACAGAAGAGCTGGTCATGAAGCATTTGGTGGGACCCCGTAAAACTGACCAGCTTATAATGTACCCATCCTACATGGGCAGAAGAACAATAAAAGTTTGAATCCCTGGAATAACATCAGGTATCAACATATGGTGGCTCATGGGATGCGTGATCGCAGAGGGCAGTAATACCCTTTTCCTAAAAGTCCAATGGACACAAAGAGAAGACTGGGTTGGGATGGATTTGGAAATGCTAATCCAAATAAAACCACAAGACTTGGAGAACATCCCAGACCATGTCTACCTCAAGGACAGGACAAAATTACCTTTGATCACCGAGGGCAGAAGGCCTCATTGCTTCGCTTGTGGTGAAGCAACACACTTACAAGCATGCTGCCCTCAGTGAAAAGGTACATGGATCTGTGGACCTCTGTTGACACCAACACCAAGGCTGGGAAAACAAAAGACAGCACCAGCTGTAGAAAGATCAACACCAACAACAGGGAAAGCAGCAAAAATAGCAACAGTGGTGGTGGTGGTGGCAAGCATAACAACAGCACCAGCAGGAAAAACTGCTGGAGAGGTCAACCACAAAAACCAACTCTTTGTAACCAAGCTCAATGACCCCCCACTCTCACAAACAAACATGCAGTAAAAGATAAACATACAAATACGAATTCACTTCCACACAGAGAGGAGGAGGTTGCAACAGACACTGGTTCTAACACATTGAAAAGTGATGATGAGGAGGAACAGAGTAAATGAAAGAAACTGAAAAGAAGTCACAGAGATGAGACATCTTGTCCTGCACCAAAACAAGATAACAAAGAAACTACACACACACCCACAACAAACACAGGCACTCAGACAACCCCTGCAGCACCACAATCATTAACTAAAGCACCACAAGCACCAAAAAACCCCACTGCAGACAGAAAAAATCTCAAAAGGAAACTCACACCACAAACACAAGAACAGCAAAAAACAACGATGCTGGCAGCTAACTCTGTGTTAGTAAGGAGAGCCAAAAAAAAAAACTGATGGCCCTCTTAACAAAGGACTTAATGATGGTGAGGATGGATTTGGACACTTTCCAAACAATTAGGGATGCCTTTCCAGACAATGTAGGGATCCCTCAAGTAATTGCCAATGCAAGGCTTCTACAAGGGTTCCCAAAGGAGCCCAATGAAGAAATGGAGGTGGGACTACCTGATCTCCAACAGTACCAGGAGGGTAAGTAACACTCTTCATCTTTCTTTCCTTCCTTTTAGGCCAATATGGCAGTGCTAAGAGTAGGTTGCATAAATGTACGTGGTGTGGGATCATCCTAGAAGCAAGGTCGCTTGCTCAGTGACCTCAGGTGGCTGAATTTGGATATAATAGCCATTAGTGAGATCAGGATCACGGACACATGCATCTTAGCACCTATTTTTGACAATTTTGAGATCTCTTAGTTGACCAGGAATGTGGGATGGGGTGGTGGTGTTGTTCAGAAAAGGCCTGGATCCTGAGATACGGTTGGTCTTCCTGGACTCAGAAGGTAAGTCAATGGTCCTGTACATGAACCATAATCAAGGCAGTGCTTTCAGACTGATCACTGTGTATGCTCCAACTGGATTGGGGCAGCTGGACTTCTTCAGATGTTTGGAGGTCTTTCTAGGGACACATCGCTCTTTAATGTTAGTGGGTGACTGGAACGCCATTTTTGATGCACGTGTGGATTGGGTGGGGCTAGTGGATTGGAAAGAAGAGTGCACAAGCTTTGAAAACCTGCTCAGTCATTTCTAACAGGCTGACAGATTCAGACTGGATTACCCAAATGCCCCATTGTGGACATGGGCAAACAGCATTGGGTCATCCAGATCATGTCTAGGATATTTTGTAGGCCAGCATAGGTTGTCCACAATTCGAACTCATCAGCTTTACAGACCACAAATTTGTGATCTGTACAGTTGATCTAGATAGGCTTCATAGGCATGGGCAAAATTCCACTAAGCATTTTGCCCAGCATGCTAATGATTCTATCAGCTCATCACCCTACAATTTTTTAATAGTAATATTTGTTATGTAATGTTCATGTTATTTCTTATTTAAAATGCTGAAAATTATCTATTCTAACAAATGATGACAATTAATAATTTTCAACAATCTCAGTAATGTAAACAATTGTCAAGATATTTGCCATTTTGTTTGTATTGTGGAAATAATCAATGTTGCAGACAACTGATTGGTACATCACAAATATAGAATTCTACCTTTTGAAAAAAATTTCAAGAAAATGAAAGTTTTTAACCTAATATATGCAAAATGACTTCTTCAGATATATTATTGCTAGTTTTGGAAGAACCAGTCATCAATTCTGTAGAAAACTGAGGTAAATTTAGATGAACTGATGTAAAATATTACTAATAGTTATAGCATTATGTATGACATTAAATTGTCATTTCCTGTTTATTTATATTGATAATTGTAGAAATTTTAAATACCCATAAAAATATATAATTTTTAATACTTTCTTAAAATATTTTTTTAATTTCTGTCCTTTTGCATATTTTTCATTTTGAATTTGAGGATGATGGACATACTGTTGAAATATTGTTTAATTCAATAAACAGAGACAAGGTCAGTTTATTACATAACACATCATATACTTCTTATTGCAAATAATTTTTATTATTACTATGTTTAAGGTGGTGAGCTGGCAGAATCATCAGCACACCGGGCAAAATGCTTAGCAGCATCTCATCCGTCATTACATTCTGAGTTCAAATTCCACCAGGGTCAACTTTGCCTTTCATCCTTTCAGGGTTGATAAAATAAAGACAAGTGGAGCACTGGGGTCGATGTAATCAACAAGTCCCCTCCTCAAAAATTTCAGGCCTTGTACCTATAGCAGAAAGTATTATTATTTTTATGCTTAGGATGATGAGCTGTCAGAAGCGTTAGCACGCTGGGCAAAATGCTTAGCAGCATTTCGTTTGTCTTTATATTCTGAGTTCAAATGCTACCAGTGTCAACTTTGGCTTTTATCCTTTCAGGATTGATAAAATAAGTACCAGTTGAACACTGGTACTTATGTAATCAACTTACCCCTCCCCTATAATTGCTGACCTTGTGCCAAAACTTGAAACCATTATCATTATTATGCTTAGATACCACTTTGCTTAATAGAAGCTGTTGCAGTTTAATCCAGAGACCTCAAGACACAGTCAGCTAAACTTCTTACTGTAGGTGTTATTTATGGGTAACACTGTCATATGTGAGGCAAAGGAGATAAAATTCAAAGAATTAAGACTCCATTATTTACATTATTTACATTTGACGGATATTTGTCCTCATCTTGTTTGTTGTTAACACAACGTTTCGGCTGATATACCCTCCAGCCTTCATCAGGTGTCTTGGGGAAATTTCGAACCTGGGTTCTCATTCCTAACGATGTTACTATTATTATATTATTATTATTATTTTTATTATTAATCAGGTCGCTGCCGTGAATCGAACTCGGAATCTTGGGGTTAGTAGACCGCGCTCTTAACCACTACGCCATATGCCCACGGGCATATGGCGTAGTGGTTAAGAGCGCGGTCTACTAACCCCAAGATTCCGAGTTCGATTCACGGCAGCGACCTGATTAATAATAAAAATAATAATAATAATATAATAATAGTAACATCGTTAGGAATGAGAACCCAGGTTCGAAATTTCCCCAAGACACCTGATGAAGGCTGGAGGGTATATCAGCCGAAACGTTGTGTTAACAACAAACAAGATGAGGACAAATATCCGTCAAATGTAAATAATGTAAATAATTCCTCATCTCTTAAATATAGAACTGAATTAAGACTCCATTAAAAAACCGTAATATTTTTTTGATGACAATGTTTTCTGAGAATGTGGGCCATATCCATGAGAACAATTTTGTGTAGTTCTAAAGACTTTGGTCTTCCAAGTATCTGATCATATTATTGAAGAACACCATGTTTGGTATCATCCCCAAAACTCCAATATTTACTCGTACAGTGGTTGTTTTTAGATGCCACACTTTTTAAATGATTCAATCTGTTAGGTAACAGTTTAGGTAACACAGTTTAGGTTTTGTGCCAAGTGCACTAATGACCACAGGAATAATTGTTGTCTTAGTCTTCCACAATCTCTTTAACCTCTCTGGATAGACACTGGTATTTTTTTATTTGTTTGGTATCCACTTTGTTATCATATAGTATGGCAAAGTTTATGATCTTACACTGTTTTTTTATGTCCTCTATAATCATATTTGGTCTCCTTGCTTCAATAGTATGTTCAGTTTTTATGAAGAAATCCCATAAATTCATGTGATTCTTATTCTCTGTTACAGCTCCTGGTTTATGTTCATACTGCTTAGCTTATTTGTTATTTCAAAGCCACACACTTGGATAACACTCCAATGCACTCTTTTACATGCAGTCACTTATACTCTTTTTGAATTCATATAGTAAGCTACATGAATTCAAGAGATAGTTAATACTTTTGTTTCCTTTCCCACAGATTCTGGGTTTGCTCTCTGAGTTTTGTCAATCTTTGCCTTTATCAGATTTGTCATAATAGCTTATTCCTAAGTGACTATAATTAATGATTTTGTTTCTCATTTCAGGTTTGTGTCCATTATCCATAACTAGTGCTATTTACTTCCAGCATCCTTGGTTTGTTGCATGGATTGGCCATGTAATTTCATTTTTTTTTCCATGTACTTATTCTATAATTTTCCCCTCTGTTCTTGAATTCTCCTACTTTTTCAGTAATTATTGACCATCTTTAACCACCAATAGTATTTATTCCTACATACAACATAATTTTTCAATCCTAATATTGCATAGCTAATGGTGTCTTCCACATTTCATAATCCCCTGTCTCCTTCATTTCTTAGTAGGTAGAGACTGGTGATATTATTTTTAGGGTGGTGCACATTGTGTATAGTGGGAAGCTCCCTATATTATTTTTGTTGTTGTTGTTTTTGTTTGGTATCAGCAAGACATCCCTTTGAGTTTCTTGTAAATTTTAGCTGTGTTTAAGAAGTCTATGTTTAAAACTTTTGCTGTGTTGTTCCTAAAGTGATAAAGTTACTAAGACTTTATGCCCCTCAAGGTGGAATTTGTAAGCATTTATCTGAAAATTATCTATTTACAAAAATAAAAAAGAATCCAAAGCATTGTATTAAAACCTAAACAGAAAGCCAGAGAATGTTAGACAGTAACTGGAAGAACACTTTTAATACTTTCCCATCTTGAACCAAATTACTATCACCACCATTGCTGACAGAAATGAAAACAACAACAAGAACAATGAAAATGAGGACCATGAAGATACAAAAAAGCAATAGACTTGCCAGTGACACTAATACAATGATTACAATGATAACAGTGACCACCATCAGTATTAGCTCAATTAATAATGAAAATACCACAACAAACAAATCCACTGACAGTGGTTTGGCTGATAATTTCTTTATCTTTGCAGAACTTAAGAAATATGAAATACTTCCTCAGTGAAATTAGTTGCATGATATCTTTAAAACATACCACAAAATGTTCAGGATGATGCTCATTAGAAACTAGCATATACAGACATATACAACTGAGAAGCAGCAAAGTGGGTCAAATGTCACAGTGGCAAATATAAAAAAAGTAGCTCAAAGCTATCTTGGGCCAAAATATATACTGCTTGAAGAATAAGATTCAGCATGGTTGGGGTGAGATTTCCAACTGAAGAGGCGGCCAGGAAGCACTATGTAATACCCCTGCAAAGTGAGATATATTTTCAAGAAAGATTGGAAACAGATGATACTGTTTGTATGGTGGTAATGCTCCCTGATAACATTACCACCATACAAACAGATTACAGAAAACTTAAAGCAAACATAAAAATAGTTGTTCTATTCTAATTTTGGGGTGCTGATTTCAGACACAAAACCAGTTTTCACTCATCACCTCTAACTTTTGAGAAATACATTATTATGCTTTTGCGACAATTCACGTAACCATATATATGATCAATTTTTATTTTGTTTTCCAGATTTTTGTGATACAGACGATACATATCTTCACAATGGCTTCAGGCACTTCAAAACACCAAAGATGCATCAACAAGGCAAATTTATTCTGCTACATGTGTGAGGATTTCACAACAGTTGCACAGCACTGAACAATTACTTCCCTCCTGAGAACTGCTTACTTTCATTATTTTGACTATAAAATTGGAGATCAGGACAAATCCTGGGCCCCACACATTTGTTGTAAACCCTATGGTTTAACGGCAAGAAAGCAGCCTTCAACTTTGCTGCCCCGATGGTGTGAAGAGAGCCACAAAGCCATGCAGATGATTGTTATTTTTGTTGAACAAATATAACAGGTTTCAATGTTTCTTTTAGAAAAAAGATCAAATGTCCCAACCTTCCCTCAGCTATGAGACCTGTTCCCACTCAGATGATCTCCCTCTCCCTACACCCCCAGCAAATAAGGATCTTCTTTCATCAGATGAAGAAATGACTTCAGGCGAAGATTTTGCCAAATCGATCTCTTCTGAAGACAATATCTCTGTTTATTCAGGCGTAAGTGGCAATGAGCCCCACTGGATCATGCAGGAAGACCTGAATGACCTTGCCTGTAATTTGTATCTATTAAAGTAGCAGTCAGAGCTCCTGGCATCCTGGCTTAAGCAGTGGAACCTGGTCAAGGCAAATGTAAGGATCACCAGTTTCAGGATACGGAACCAGGACTTTGCTTCATTCTTTGACATGGAAAACAGGTTGTGCTACTACACAAATGTCTCTGGCTTGTTCACCTTCCTTGGTTTCCCACACAGTCCTTCAGACTGGTGCCTTTTCATTGACTCTTCCAAGTTAAGTCTGAAGGCTGTGCTTCTTGCACAATGGGAATAAATACCCCAGCATTCCCATTGCCTTCTCAGTCCATCTAAAAGAGTCGTATAACAATATGGAGCTCCTTTTGGAAGTTGTCAAGTATAACCAGTGCTAGTGGAGTCTCTGTGGGGACCTCAAGGACATTGGGCTCCTTATGGGTATGCAAGCAGGCTTCACAAAGTACTGTTGCTTTCTCTGTCTCTGGGACAGTTGGACTGTGTCCAAGCACTACAAGCAGAAGGACTGGGGATCTTGGAGCACTTTCGTACCTGGTGAACAGTGTCCAAGAAAATCCTCTGATTGACATGAACAAGGTGCTTCTTCCTCCTCTTCATATCAAGCTTGGTTTAATGAAGAATTTCATGCCTTCCAACACTTGTGCTCTCTGTTTCCAGCTCTGAGTTCTGCTAAGCTCAAGGAGAATATCTTTGTCGGACCTCAGATCCGAGAGGTGCTGAAAGATAAGGACTTTGAGGAGCTTCTTATCTTAAAGAAACTGAGAGCATTAGAAGCATTTAAGTCAAGCTGCTATGGCTTCCTTGGTAACACATGGGTACTAGATTACCAAGAGTGTATCGAGAAGTTGTTACAGTCTTATGAGGTTATGGGATGCTGAACGTCGCTCAAAATTCACTTTCTCCACTACCACCTCAACTCCTTCCCTCCAAAGCTCGGAGCAGTGAGTGATGAGCATGGAGAAAGGTTCCACCAAGATATTACTAAGATGGAGAGCAACTACCAAGGCAAGTGGAACCCCAGCATGATGGGGGACTTTTGCTGGATGCTCTTGCATGACTTCCCAGAGGCAATGTACACAAGATCATCCAAAAAATTCACTTCTAACTGTCTACTATACTATGATTTGTGTATATTGTATTATCCAAGTAATTTAGTTCCATCAATGTTCTCTATCTATGCTGTTTTTTTTTTCTGTAATATGCCTTTGTAACAGATGAAATAAATACATATTTTGAATCTATATGCAGTATAATTAAAATATGTAAAAGCTAAAAAACGAGGTGATAGAACAAACCTGTTCAGAAAATTGAATTCACCACATCAAAATTAGTAAAAAAAACATCTATTCACATCCTCACCTCAGAGCAAAAAAAAAATTTTTGTAAACCAATGTAATTATTGTGCAATGTCAAAACAAGGTAACACAAACTCACACACACACACGCATGTGCACATACACACACACACACACTCACAGACAGACACACACACACACACAAGGCTTCTTCAGTTGCCATGAGCTAAAGCAAAAGACACTTGCCCAAGGTGCCTTGCAGTGGAAATAAACCCTAAATCACATGATAGGGAAGCAAACTTCTTGATCACACATCACATACCCATTCCTGTATCTAATAAAAAAATTAATGTACTATCAATGAGATTATTCCATTTATACCAAACTTTAATAACTCACAACTGTTTTATTTGATATAGAGGACAAAACCAGCATATTGCAGGTCCACAAACTATAGAAGAAATGATGGTCAGCTCAGTGATGGAAAAATTGATCAAAATGGATCAAGAAAGTATGGAAACCATCACAGGCCTAACCAACCTGCCAAGTAGCTTACAAATGATTGTGGGGTTGACGAAAGAAAATCAGGTTTCACTTATGTGGTGGCTTTCTGTCTACAGTAAAGGTGGTAAGCAGGAAGACTACCTCCCTGCTACTAACACCATTACCACAGTAGCAATTACAGTGACAGAAACAACACCAACAGTGCAAACAACAACAACAGCATTAGAAAGCCCCCACTTACCAAGCAACAACAGAACACTATGACAAACATACCCAAGGCAGTCTTCTACCTGCTTCAGATCACTCAAACATGTTGTGTAGTGAAGGTGACAGGGAAGAGCTCAAATGCAGGTGGTCAACAGAAAAAGGAAAATCAAGCTAACAAAAATGTTGAGATAGTAACATTACACCAACACTATCAACACCTTCATTATCATCATTCTACCATCTCCATCGTAAACACAACCATGCCACAAACATTAGCACAACCCAATCTGCATCCAAACCAACATCATGAACAATACTCACAAAGAAACATCATAAACTATACAGTCATAAATATAAACAAAGAACTAATAAACCACATACGACAACACAATGATTTCTTATCATAAAAAAAAAAAACATACCAACACATATAGAAATTCAAAAAGCAACACAAAAAACATACAACAGACTAAAGACATGAAAAACAAAGTATCATGATGGAATGGGAGACTTCTAAGGGAATCTTGGACTACAGAATATATAAAAATTTAACAGTGAAAACACCCAGAAGGATGAAACACCTGTCTTCCCTAGAGCAGTAAGGAAACCTTTCTCACTTTCCTCTTTCTGTCTATCTTGGCCTTACACAAAATAGACAGCATACATGTATGTCGTCTAAGGTCACCTTCAAAGTAGTGCTAAGAGTTCAATGACCTCAGGTAACGATATATAGATATATGTTGACCATCAACAAGACCAGAATTTCTGGGTTACAAGCCTTTATATCAATCTTTGGTGGGTAAAAGGTATATGCATGTTCAAGTCAATCAGGATTGGGAGGCAGAATTAATGTGTTGTTTCAAAAAGAACTGAATCTCATGATAAGGGCCATCTTGGACCAGAAGGTAAATTGGTGGTTCTAGACATGAGAAGAGGTAAAAGCTATACTTTCCGACAAGTAGCCATCTACACTCCAACAGGGGTGAGGGATGTGGTTTCTTTATATATTTAGAGTATTTCATAGGAATGTGCCACTTCTTAGTGTTAGCAGAATATAGGAGAGCTATGCTGGATGTGCACTTGAACTGTGGGCTAGCCAATAGAACCAATGAAATTTCTGCCTTATACGCATTTGGACATGGATAAACTGCATCAAGTTATCGAAAGTGTATTTAGAAAGAGTATTCTGTAGGCTAGTTAGATAGGGATAGGAGAATAGGTTGTCCACAATTTATAATTGTCAGCTGGAGACCAAAAATACATTTGTAGGCAGGGCTACTTTGTCAGAGATAAAAGCTGTGTTGTCAGAGCTAAGGTATATGTTCTAAGATACAAAGGAACGAAAGCTATTCAATGGATCTGAGTGGCAGAGGCACAATATGGCAACAAAGTCATAACTCACTCCTAGGCAGATCTTGATGTGTGCTTGTTATTTGATTCCAAACAGATGTGCACAGCTTTTCCATGGTGCTTTGCTCGACTGTTTGAGACAAATGGCTGACTGGATCACTGGATAAACTTTGGTGCCTATTTTGATAGCCTACTGCAGATCTCAGTAAAGTAGTTGGAATGTTGCAAAAAGCTGGTAGTAGCTGTGGAAACATGGGATGGTCTACTCTATGAGTTTTATTTTTATAAGGCAGATTTGTATGACAACGTCTTGACAGATATCAACCACAACTGGTAGCAGAATGAGAGAATTCTCAGTTTTGTAAGTTGGAGAGTGGTGATATTGCTGAGAAAGTCTCAAACAAGGGGGATTATATTGATAATTTTCAACCAGATAACCCTACTAAGTAACGATCTCAAGATTTTGGCCAAAGTGTTGGTGCTTGCTACTGGTAATACGATTGATGTCTGAACATGTGCCATCCTAAGCAGATCTACTCATGACAACCTTCACCTCATGCAATACATCTTAGAGGGGTGGGAATAGGGAACTTGACATAGGTGGAGACCTTTTCGATAGATTTCACTTCCAATGCTTGGTGGTTGTCCACATGACAGATTCTGATTCCATCTTCTGTGGTTAGATTGTTTCCATGTACAGTAACATCTGCTTGGTGGTTAGGGTGAATGGTCACCTATCAACCTCATTCAGTATGGTGTAATCAATCTGTCTAGGGTGATTTTAAGGTTTTATGAGAAAAATGATTGAAAATCATGTTTTTATAAACATAGTATCAGTTTTTACTTTCAGAGAACTGGAGGGAGAAGCAGTGGGGTCAGTTTTAAAACAGGTGTAGTATATGTTAAGTTTCTTAAGCTCGCTCTGCTTATAGAAGAGGAAAACATCCCTCATTGAAAGTTCCAGAGCCCCCTCCCCAACAAAAAACCCCAAACTGAACCACTGCTATCACTGTGAACAACTATAGCAACAAGAACAAAAACAACAGTAGCAGCAACTTCAACAACATTGAAAGTGGAGATGAAAGCAACAACAGAGGCAGAATAAAAACCAATAACCCCCAACAACAACAACAATAGTGACACCCTAGGCAAAGTTTCCTTCGCAAGAATGGCATCTCATAAAAAACTATACAACTGGAGATGGTCACAAGTGAAAAGTCCTTCTGGGATGTATGGCATGACACCTAGAATGGACCTAGTGCAAGGCAGTTTGCAGGGGTTGAAGTCCTATCTACGACTGAGGCTCTCACACTGTAACATTCAGTGGATCTCAGGTGTATAATGGAATGATATTGTGTTCAAAGGAAGCAACACTTTGCTGAATGTCAAAAGAACGAGGTGAGAGAACTAGTTTGGGATCCCACTGGGAATTCTTTTCCATGTTAAAATGATATCGAGAAAGAATCCCAGATCTCATCTCACTGCCAAATAGAGAGTGGATCTGTAACTGTGGAGGTCAAAACATCTACAACAGCAAATGCACCACCACCAAGAGCAACAAAAAGAAAACAAACAAACAAACATAATAACAACTGCAGCAGTGTCAATAATATCAACACCTAACTTGTCAGGACCAGCAGGACTATGCAATGATGTTAAGACCATCCATAAGACCAGGATTTCTGAGACATGCAATTTGGAACCTGTTTTTGATGACTTTAGATTTATGCTCTTTTAGCTAACCTGCAATAGGAAGTAGATTGGCAATGTTATTTTGGAAATGCCTGGAATGATCTTGGATCCAGATAGTAAATTAGTGGTTCTGGATATGAATAATAGTGAAGAGGATGCACTAAGACTTCTAGATCCCTATACTCCAGCAAAGGATAGAGCAGCCATATTTCTTCAGGTGTCTGAAAGTGTTCATAGGAATATTTCACTCTTTTGTACTAGCGGGCAATTGGAAAGCCATATTGGATGCACATTTGGATTGTGGAGAGCTAGCTGATAGGAGATGGGGGTGTAAAAGCCTTGAAAATCTGCTCAAATGTTTGCTAGGTACTGACTATTTCCCAAATGTGCCACTGTGGATATTGGCAAAGAGCATTGGCATATACTGATTGTATCTAGATACAATATTCTGTAGGCCAGCAGATAGAGATAGTGTAAATTATCTAGATACAATATTCTGTAGGCTAGCAGATAGATAGTGTAAATTGTCCACAATTTGCAATCATCAGCTACACAAGCCACAAACTTGTGATCTATATGGTCTATCTAAATAGGATTTATAGGCAGGGACCATGCATTGCTCCCAGCATGCCAATCTTACCAAAATTGGAATAGTAAATTAGTTAAGCAGGATTTGATGATAGCTGTCATCAACAACCAAAGGTGACTATACCTGTAAAGGGCTTTTAGTGTAGAACCAATAGGGTTTAATAAGGAAATAGTGACAGAGAATTCTAGACAGTCAGAAGACCTGATTAGAAACATAGCAGAGGTGCATAGGGAGACATTGCTACTACTGTGTTCATGATGAAATAGGTCCTTGACCAATTTTTCACTTACAAAGGTTGCTTTGATAGAGCTGGGGTGTGTGCTCTAAGATATGAAGGAATGAAAGATGTTCAATGGGCTTAGGTAGCAGAGTTACCGCATAACGATTAAATGAAAATTTGGTCTATGGTGAAGAAGGAGGGGCGAGTGCCATTTGATCCCAAGTAGATATGTATAGCTTTTCAGCAGCACTTTGTTCATGTCTTTGTGGACTGCAGCAAAAGCCCACATTTCACTACCATATAACATAGCTGTTCATATACAAGCATCATACAGTCTGCCTTTCACTCTAAGGGAGGCCCTTTGTTACTGCTGAAATTTGTCCAGCTGGTTCTAATTCTAGCAGCATTGCTGTCAGAGCATCCCCCACCACTGCTAACTTGGTCACCTAGGTAACTTCTACTTCCTCTAAGAATTCCTCTGGGCATTGGAAGAAATCTATTTTCAATGTTTTCTTAGAGTTTATAGTTCCTGCACATATGCCACACACAAAGACTACTTTCTCTCTTAAACTTCCTGTGATTCTGCAGTACTTCTTATATGTTCATAGTTTGCACTGGGTACACCATAGAGAATTTTTACTTACACATTTCCTACATACCAAGCAGGGCCACTAATCCCTTCAGAGATTAGTAATTTGTCTGCTTTACTGCTTATTAGTACTTTGGTCTTTGATAAATTAACTTTAAGGCCCTTTTCAAATCTGCAATCCCAGAGTCAAAGTCGGTGTGATATCTGGAAATCCATATGAGTAATGATACAACATTCCATGTGCATATTTATCAAGATGGCAACACTGCGCAGGTGAGTGACTGGTTGGCTTCTGAGACCATTCAGAATCAGGAAAAAAGATACCATGCTACTCCTATGGAGGTTTCATTCTCAGTCATCAGGATTACTCCTCCCAACTGTGATCAGCACAGAGCTCAAACTGGTGGTGGAACTTGAGGTAATTCAGTGCCACTAGACAAAGAAGACACCTGGTGCAACAGATGAGTAACTGGGAGAGGCTGAAGGAACTGAAGTTTTACTCTTTACAGAGAAGACACAAAAGACATGCAGTGATTTACATATGAAAGATCCTGGAAGGTCTAGCTACCAACTTTGGAATTGAAAGCTGTGCCAACCACTGAACTACATGGCACAGCATAGTACCAAAGACCCCATCTTCTTCATTGAGAATAAGGACCCAGTACTGTAACAGTTTGAGTTCCAAGGGCCTACAATTATTTAACATTCTGTCAAACAACCTCAGAGGTTTGTGAGGTGAAGATATGGAAGTCTTCAAAGAATGACTGGACAAACTTTTATCTGAGATACCAAATAAATCCACATCATAACAGGATGCACAAGGAAAAGTGGTTCTGTCTAACTAGCTATTTCACAAGAAATAATATAGAAAAGAAACTCAACCATTTTAAAAGGCAGTGTCCCAGCATGGCCTCATTCTTCAACTGAAAACAGTAAAAGATGTGTGTATGTGTGTGTGTGTGTGTGTGCATGCGTGCGTGCATGCATGTGTGTATGTATATATCTGCATATGTATACAAGGGTGGACTGAAGTGTTCATAGGTTGACTATGAAGGAATGATGTTATAGCTGTGAAATTTTTTAAGCATTAATTTCAGCTGTTCTTATTAATAACTGCATTCTTTCTTTCCAGAGTTGAGAATATTCTACACAATGAACTTGGTATGATGAACGTTTCTGCTCAATAGGTGCCAAATCATCTGATACCTGACCAAAAGCGCACCAGGCTGATCACATCACTGGAAAACTTGACAGTGTTTGAAGCAGATCCAGCTGGTTTCCTTGAATGTTTCCTAACCCATGATGAGTGTTGGCTTCATCATTTTGAGTCAGTGACAAAGAGACAATCCATGCAGTGGAAACACCCCTCCTCACTTGCTCCAAAGAAGGTCAAGGTTGTTTCATCTAAAGGGAAAATGATGACCTCAGGCATTGTGTTTATTGATTATCTTCAAAAGGGTGACATCATCAATGGAGAGTACTGTATCAACTTGCCGAGGCAGTTACGAAAGGTAATTAAGGCCAGACACTCAGGAAAACTGATGAAAGGACTCTTATTTCATCAGGACAATGTTCCAGCACACAAGTTTTTGCTTTCAATGGCTTCTGTGTTTTGCGATTGTGAATGTGGCTCACCCACCCTATTCTCCTGATTTGGCCCCATTTCACTGATGATATGGAGACTCATAAAGCGTTCCTGTTCCCTCATGTCAGTTTGTAGTGCCTCCCTTTTTGGTCACTGTGGCTGAAGATGAGATAATCACTCCAAAATGCATGCATCCCACAGTTTGGTTAGGTGTTGCTGTGAGCTGACTCAGTATATTTACACCTATTTGTCTATTGTGAGAATTGTTCTCCATGACAAAACACAGTGAATGGCTTTCTTATTGGTTTCAGTATGCTTCAAGCATATTTGAACTGGTAACAAGTTTGTGTCTGTGTGTGCGTGCGCATGCACAGCACAAGGAAATAGGGATTTTAAAATCCAGGTGTATAATTTTTAAGCACTCTGTGGTAATCCATACTTGGTTAACTAGATCAAATGGTGATAAACTTTAAGATTTGTTTAGACCATATAATTACAATTTTACAACTGTTCAATTAGTAAACCCAAAGCTCACTTTGAATAATTTCATATAAAATTGTGTTTAAAAAAGCACAAAGAAGAATGGGGTTTTACACATTTTAATTGACAATTTGTAACATTTAAATTGCCAGTGTACATTTCTGATATGCTGGAATTGCATAATACTTTGTGATGACTTGGCATGTTAACCAATCCATATTAAATCAATTATAATATTGCATAGATCTAAAAATTAATTCCAATATATCATTCTCAAGGAACACCCACACTGTGAAAGATTGTAGAAGAGGGATCTATCAAGAATTAGTAGTAGTATTGATAATTGACCAAAGCCCACAATGGGCAAAGGAAAAAAGAATATTGAGGAGGGATAGAATAGAAATGCAGAGGTGGTGATTAAATATGACATAGTAAGAATTCCTATTGGATTTAAACTCTAGATGATCTCAACAAAACATAGAAAAGTGAATGTGTTGTAAACTATTCTAACAACATCTGACATAGGTCAGATAATTGAAGTTATTGACCACAGACTAAAGAATGGCAAAGATAACAATGTAGGAGACACAATATTCAATTCAGATTTTAGGGAAAAATTAATAACCTTATTCAGTATATAAGGGTTAGTACTTTTTTGAGAAGAAATATATTTATCATTATCATTCATAATAATAATAATAATAATAATAATAATAATAATAATAATAATAATAATCATAATATTTTAAAAGGATAGACATAACTCTTCACAAAGGTAAACAGACAAGATAAAAAGTGCAATGCGATTGCAATAGGTATTTTATTGGTTGAACAATATTTCAACAGCAAGCCTGTTTTTGTTGAGTTCAAAATGAAAAGTGATAAAAATTCAAAATTATAGAAATTCAAATCTAAAATAGGAACGAGAGCAACCAGTGTCCACACACTGACGGAATGACATCATCAGTCTTCAAGTTTCAATTTTACAACTAGCAAAAAGAAAAAAAAAAAGAAAAAAGAGAAAAAAGAAAACAAAAAAGAAGAATATTTAATCAAACAGTTTTGTGTAAATTTGATGAAATTCTCCTGTCATTTTATTCATTGCTCCAGGGTGTGATGTTAATAACCTACAAACATTTTTCTCCTCATGCATTTTCCGTATTGAATGTGTATCAGATTCAGAATATTTTCTGAGAATATGCACTTTTAAGTCTTTTTCAAAGTTGCTGCCTTTTGATACAAAATGTTCAGCAAGTTCTGTTGAACTATTGTTATTGTGCCTGATGTCATATCTGTGCTCATTAAATCTTTTGCTTAATTGTTCTATTGTACAACCAACATAAATCAAGTTGTTTCATGCATTCTGCTGCGTACACCAAATGGGAATCTCTACATGTCTCACCTTCTGTATAAATCATAACATTTCTGTTATGATTCCTGATGGAATTCACTTGACTCATGTTTTTGTACAATGAACAGGGCTTACCTGTCTTGTGGCTGTTTTTCAAGGCACAGCATGCAGATACTCCAATGTTAATTTTCTTGGAGTCAGAAGTAGAGCTATTAACCTCTACTTCTGACTTCAAGAAAGCTAACATTGGAGTATTTGCACATTGTATGGATCATACACTAGGCCATGCATCCTATCTATATAATAATCTGCTTGTTCAATTGTCCATTATACTTTAGATAGTTAGAGAGGTGGAGGTGGAGTAAGAGAGAGAGGGAGGAGTGAAGAAAGAAGAGAGGAAGAAGTAGAGAAAGGTGATTATAGTACACTTAGGCCTAATGTGTCACGTGATCAGCTGAAGGGGGAGGCAAAGAACGAAAGAAAAAGAAGGAGATAGAAGTGTTAACAATGTGAGGTGGGGTGGAGAAGGAATACTTATTACATAGAAAGTTAGTTAAAGGGAAAGGTGGAGAGAAAGAGCTATGTTCAAGATACAATATTTAGCAGAGAGTGATGTTTTGGTGGTGAGGCTAAAGAAAGGCTTATAGAGAGAGATGGACATGGGAGGCAATTATACTGAGGGGGAAAGAGAGTGAGAGAGAGAGAGAGAGAGAGAAAGAGAGAGAGAGAGAGAGAGAGAGAGAGAGAGAGAGAGAGAGAGAGAGAGAGAGAGAGAGAGAGAGAGAGAGAGAGAGAGAGAGAGAGAGATCATCAATCAAACAGCTGAACTGAAATTAGCTTTGTTACTGAAAATTATAGTAATGATGATGATGATGGTAGTGGTGGTGGTGGCGGTGGTAGTGGTGGTGTGCTGATAGTGAAAAATTACAAGATATAATAAAAAGAGAAAAAAGACAACACTGATGGAAATGTGAAGAAATGAATGTAGATGAACATCAACTATATCTAAAGAAAACTGAACTATGAATTCTATAAAAATGCAAGTCATCCTTTCTTTCTTAAATAGGTACTCTTAATTTTTTCATTCCATGGAATTTACAAGGGTCTCACTAGTCTATATAATAATCTGCTTGTCCGTACTTTAGTTAGAGAGGTGGCAGTGGAGTGAATGAGAGGTGGAGTAAAAGTGAGAGAAGGGGGAGGAATATGAGTAGAGAAGAAAGAAGAGACAAGTATAATAGTACATTAAGGCCAAATGTATCACGTGGTTAGCTAAAGGGAGAGATGAAGGGTAAGAGAAAAAGATGGTGAGGGAAAAGAGGGAAAGAGAAGTGTTAATGATGTGCTGTAGGATGGGGAGGGAATGGTAAAGAGAAAGAGATATGTTTAGAATACAATATTTAGCAGAGGGTGATGTTCTGGTGGTGAGGTTAAAGAAAGGCAGATAGAGAAAGATGGACTTGAGGGCAGTTACATTAAGAGAGAAAGAGATGGACATGGGAGGTGGAATTTGAACTCAGAACATAAGGACGGATGAAATGCCATGAAGCATTTTGCCAAGCATGCTAATGATCCTGCCAGCTCATAACCTTAATAATAATAATAATAATAATAATCCTTTCTACTATAGACACAAGGTCTGAAATTGTTGGAAAGGGGACTAGTCAATTACATAAACCCCAGCGTTTTACTGATACTTAATTTATTGATCCTGAAAGGATTAAAATTAATGCCAACCTTGGCAGAATTGAACTCAGAACATAGTGATGAATGAAATACCGGTAAGCATTTCATCCAGTGTACTAACAATTCTGCCAGCTCACTGCCTTTTTTTTTTTTGAATAATAGTAATAATAATAATAGTTGAAATATATTTAGAATTTCAAACAAGAGTGAAAAGTAATTTAAACCAAGATAAGATTAAAAAATAATTTCAGTATATAAAATATAACCCAAGAGGAGAATTTCTAAGGAGGTAAAATAATGAAAAACAAATAAATATGAAAAAAAAAAAACAGATTAATAAATAAATCATGAGAGAATAAATTGATAAATTAGTGGATCTTACTTAAAGTCCAAGAAAGTTATACAAAATTCTAAGCACTGAGAGAATTCAAAAGAAGTTAAAGGCAGTACCTTATCATAGCTTCAGTCTAATGACTGAAACAAGAAAAAGATAACTAATAACACCGTCAAGGAAACATAATATACTCTTGATAATATTAAAGAAATCAATAAATTTAAAGGCAAGAAAGAGTGGAATGAATATCATTGGAAAAATAAAGAAATAATAATAATAGTTAATGGTTTCAAATTTTGGCCCAATGCCAGCGATTGGGGAAGGGAACTATTGATTACAGTCAATCCCAGTGTTCAGTTGGTACTTATTTTCTTGACCCTGAAGGGATGGAAGGCAAATTGACCTTAGTGGAATTTGAATTCAGAACATAAAGACAGACAAAATGCTGCTAAGTATTTTGCCCTGCATGCTAACTATTTGCCAATTCACTGTTTTAATAATAGTAACAATGGTTTCAAATTTTGGCACAAGGCCAGCAATTTTGAGGGAAGTGGGTAAGTTGATTGCATCAATTCATGATCAACTGGTACTTATTTAATTGACCCAGAAATGATGAAAGGCAAAGTTCACCTTGACGACATTTGCACTCAACATAAAAACACAAAATGCTGCTAAGTATTTTGCCTGGCATGCTAACAATTCTACCAATTCACTGCCTTAATAATGATAATCATAGTAACATGTCATTAGTAGAATAAAATGACTATTCACATATAGTTAAATACATTTAAAGGACAATTCACATCTAGTTTATTTCATCAAGGCATTACACAGAAGTAGTAGCTGCAGGCTGAACAATAACATTAATGAGATGAATGATGAAAAAATGGTATTAATGAGGGAAGGTAGAAGACGCCCGCTGATCTCTGCTTCTCTAAAACATTGTTCTTTTACAAACATACAATTGAGGTAATAAACCTGTTACTAATGTTCCATTTAGACTCAAGGTCCTTACAATGAGGCACTAAGCCACTTACCAAAAATAATACAATGTTCTTTTAAATGAGACACTAGGCCTCTTACATTTTCTCTTATGGACCATATGCCCTTTCAGTATGAGGAACTCAGCCTCTTAATTTTTACAATTTTCTGCCCCGCTGGTACCCGACCAGGCTCAAAACGTCACTCAAGCACTCTGATAGTGCCAGGTCAGGGTGCCTTAATCAGAAGCGGAATACACCTTCTGGGAAGGAGTCCATTATCCATGTCTGAGATGACCTCCACAGCTACCTGAGGAGGCCTTCCAGGATCTTTAATGCAGGTTATGTCTCCTCCCCTGGCAAACTTTTTAGTAAACTTTCCCACTGCCTCTCCCCTTTGGGAGAAACCCAAATATTCTTCCTCCATTGGGTCAAGGCCACAGCTTACACC
>NC_068989.1:32649053-32650310 GCF_001194135.2 Octopus bimaculoides | reverse complement strand
TTCACTGCCTCCATCTCTTCCTCTGAAGGAGGTGGGAGCTCTTCCATCACTAACTGTTCCAGGACCATACCTTGGTCCTGGGGAGAGTTTTTTTTAATATGTCTTGGTTCCTGGCACAGGTGACACTTTTTTTTTGGGGGGGGGGCATCCCACAAGAATCACCAGATACCTAGAACCAGCCATTTTAAGAAAATCTGGAAACACCAGATTCATGGCTGATTGGGTCCATGGGGTCAAAACCGCTTTTGACCCCACCCAATCAGCTGCAGGCAAAATTTTGACATTGACAATTCACATCTAGTTAAACAACCCCAGCTTGCAATATATTGAAAAAAAGTGACACACAGCCACTGATCTTGCAATAAGCAAACTAGTTCAGGGTGAACTACTGCTATGTCTAGCAGACGAGTATCAATCACAAAGGATTGGTGTAAACTACTGCTATGCCTAGTAGATGAGTATCTATCACCAAGGATGACCATTCTAAGGTGGAAACCATGCAATCTGGTGATCTCAAAGCTGGAATAGTAGGGAGTTCTCTCCCTGTGTGCAATATATATCAAGTGTGGAGCATACTGAATAACTAGCTGGAGAAGGCATCCTCCTGGGGTTAAAATAGCAGTATCATCTGTTCTTGTAGAACACCTGTGTTTAGATGGCAATAAACAACTTCTCAGTATACATACAACTTCCATCGCTTATAGAGATTTTCTTAACGAGCTAGTTTGCTTGTATTTCAAATGTTTAACTAGATGGGAATAGTCCCTTTATTCTACTGATGAAGTGGTACTATGATTATTATTATTATCATTATTATTATCATTATTATGCGTGAAAAAGTGCCACTCCCTAACAGTTGAGGGAACCCGTGGAAGACGTAAGCCCAGTAAGACCTGGGCTGAGGTGGTGAGGCAAGACCTTCGAACATTGGGCCTCACCGAGGTGATGACTACTGACCGAGACCTTTGGAAATGTGCTGTGCGTGAGAAGACCCGGCAAGCCAAGTGAGATTGTTGCCAGTGCCCCTGGACTGGCTCTTGTGCGGGTGGCACATAAGATGTACCATCCTGAGCGTGACCGTTGCCAGTACCGCCTGACTGGCCTTGTAGGGTTTTCGAGCAAGATTGTTGCCAGTGCCCCTGGACTGGCTCTTGTGCGGGTGGCACATAAAAGACACCATTTCGAGCGTGGCCGTTTTCGTGCGGGTGACACGTAAAAGCACCCACTACACTCTCTGAGTGGTTGGCGTTAGGAAGG
>NC_068989.1:32644892-32649043 GCF_001194135.2 Octopus bimaculoides | reverse complement strand
TGTGCTGTGCGTGAGAAGACCCGGCAAGCCAAGTGAGATTGTTGCCAGTGCCCCTGGACTGGCTCTTGTGCGGGTGGCACATAAGATGTACCATCCTGAGCGTGACCGTTGCCAGTACCGCCTGACTGGCCTTGTAGGGTTTTCGAGCAAGATTGTTGCCAGTGCCCCTGGACTGGCTCTTGTGCGGGTGGCACATAAAAGACACCATTTCGAGCGTGGCCGTTTTCGTGCGGGTGACACGTAAAAGCACCCACTACACTCTCTGAGTGGTTGGCGTTAGGAAGGGCATCCAGCTGTAGAAACTCTGCCAAATTAGATTGGAGCTTGGTGTAGCCATCCGGTTGCACCAGTCCTCAGTCAAATCGTCCAACCCATGCTAGCATGGAAAGCGGACGTTAAACGATGATGATGATGATGATGATTATTTAAGGCTGTGCGCTGGAAGAATCATTAGCATACTAGACAAAATGCTTAGCAGCATTTCTTCTGACTTTATGTTCTGAATGTCAATTCTTAGCCTTTCATCCTTTCATGGTCAATAAAATAGGTACCACTTGAGCACTGGGGTCCATTGTAAATGACTACCCAACTTCCCCAATTGCTGGCCTTGTGCCAAAATTTGAAACCATTATTACTATTATTAAGGCAGTGAATTGGCAGAACCATTAGCACACAAGGCAAAGTGCTTCGCAGCATTTTGTCTTTTCTGAGTCCAAATTCCACCAATGTTCACTTCGTCTTTCATCCTTTTAGGGGCAAGAAAAAAAGTACCAGCTGAACAGTGGGGTTGATTGTAATCGACTAGCCCCACTTCCCCAATTGCTAGTGTTGTGCCAAAATTTGAAACCATTACTATTATTTCTTAACTTTTTCAACAATATTTATCCCAGTTTTTCTTGCTTTTTGGTTTCTTTAATTTTCTACTCTGGGTGCAGGGCCCAAAATTTGGGGTGGGGGGACAGTCGATTAGATCGACCCCAGTATGCAACTGGTACTTAATTTATTGACCCCGAAAGGATGAGAGGCAAAGTTGACCTCGGCAGAATTTGAACTCAGAACATAAAGGCAGATGAAATACTGCTAAGCATTTCGCCAGACGTGCTAACGTTGCTGCCAGCTTACTGCCCTAGTGATTTCTTTAATATCATCAAGGATACTTTTTGTTTTCTTTGATAGTGCTATTAGTTGTTTAACTTCTTTTGAATTCTCTCAGTGCTTAGAATTATGTATAACTTTCTTGGACTTTAAGTAAGATCCACTAATTTATCAATTTATTCTCTCCGATTTATTTATTATTTTATGTTTTTTTCATATTTATTTGTTTTTCACTATTTTTCCTCCCTTGAAATTCTCCTTTTGGGTTATATTATATATTCTTTTATTCTTTTACTTGTTTCAGTCATTTGACTGCAGCCATGCTGGAGCACCACCTTTAGTCGAGCAAATCGACCCCAGAACTTATTCTTTGTAAACCTAGTACTTATTCTATTGGTCTCTTTTGACGAACCGCTAAGTTACGGGGATGTAAACACACCAGCATCGGTTGTCAAGCGATGTTGGGAGGACAAACACAGGCACACACACATACATATACATACAACATGCTTCTTTCAGTTTCCGTCTACCAAATCCACTCATAAGGCTTTGCTCAGCCTGAGGCTATAGTAGAAGACACTTGCCCAAGGTGCCACGCAATGAGACTGAACCTGGAACCATGTGGTTGGTAAGTAAGCTATTTACCACACAGCCACTCCTGCGCCTATAATATATACTGAAATTATTTTTTAATCTTATCGTGGTTTAAATTATTTTTCACTCTTATTTGAAATTGTAAATATATTTTTACTCAAAACATTACTATCTTTTACATACTGAATAAGGTTACTAATTTTCCCCTAAAATCTGAATTAAATATCCTGTCTCCTACATTGTTATCTCTCCTATTCTTTAGCCTGCGGTTAATAGCTTCAATTATCTGACCTATATTAGATGTTGTTAGAATAACTTACAACACATTCACTTTTCTATGTTTTGTTGAGATCATCTTCAGTTTAAATCCAATAGGAATTCTTACTATGTCATATTTAATCACCACCTCTACATTTCTATTCTATCCCTCCTCAATATTCTATTTCCCTTTGCCCAATGTAGGCTTTAGTCAGTTATCAATACTACTACTAGTTCCTGATAGATCCCTCTTCTACAATCTTTCACAGTGTGGGTGTTCCTTAAGAATGATATGTTGGAATTTAATTTTTAGGTCTATGTAATGCTATAATTGATTTAATGTGGATCGGTTAACATGCCAAATCATCATATTAAAGTATTATGCAACATATATATCAGATATATATGCTGGCAACTTATATTTGATAAATTATCAATTAAAGGTGTGTAACTTCTCATTCTTCTTTCACACGCGCACACACATTGTATTATGTTACAGAGAATACAATGTAATAAAGTATTCCTCTGATGATCATTGTTATTTTTTATTATGTACCCTTAGAGAGAAAAACAGCCCGACGGAGGAAAAATCTTCATATAATTGCAGAAGACAAAAAGAGAAACGAACACATAATCCAGCAAGAAAAGTATTGAAAATAACTGTTAACAGATATGGATGTGTAAACACGCTTGGGCAAGCTGCATGGCACGAGTACACACGCTCACACGAGCATCAGCAAAAAAGTGAGCATATGCACATGCAAGGTTTGTGACGCTCATGATCACAAAGCGAGTTAGTTATTTACTTGGTGTTTAGAGGAATGGGGAGGTTAAAAGTAAATTTAAGTCATCCATACCTTAAAGTAAATTAAATTATATTCTCACTGCAATGTGTGAAAGTACATTTATATGTGTGTAGGTATCTCGATAGTCATTTAGAAATTCTATTAAGTATCTTCTCTTTAGTCCACAGAATAGATAGGGATTCCTCGGAGCAGAGCTGGCATCTCCAGGAAATTACATTGTATGGTTTTGCATGTCTAACTATGGACCAAATAATGTTGTACTTTGTTTTACCTTCCTTCAGTTGCCATATAAAATTTGTCAAAGGTGTTGAATGTCTCTTATTGATTGACTTAAAGCTGGCAACATGGTTACGATAACGATTCTTAAATGAATCAGCTGTCTGCCCAATGTAAACATATCCATTCCCTTGTGTACACAGTACATTTATATACAAGATTTGTACTCATACAGAGATTCATCAAAGGACATTTTGATTTATCTCTGCATGAACATTTATTGTATTTATTTGTATATAAGGCAGTCCCAACTTCCATTTACTGGCACTGTTATTGTGCTAGCTCTATCATGAGTATTTTCACTACTACAAATTGGTCGAAGTTGATGATTATCAATGTGGTTTACATCTCTTTGGTTGGTATTTAGATGCGAATGTTTGCAAAGGTTATTGAACCTTTGCCGCATTTTGCTATTGTTTATATGATGCATAAGCTGCTCTAAATTAGCAGAGTTGGCATAAGATACCTTCACGGTATGTTGATTAAAAATAGCATGATACCGATTAGATTTAGGAAAACATTTGTCCAAAGCAGCCAAGAATTTTCCAGCGGTCCTGGTTGAAACATGTCAGTATGTTTACCATTGAAATGCAGGCTCCATTTCTGATTGTGTAGCGTATCGATCAAGTGTTTGTTCATTTCCCCAAATTTCTTGAACAGTGCATTGTAAATGCCCTGCTGACTAAGAGCTGGGATATTAATATCCTCTTCTGACAATTGTTTTCAGATTTTCACAGCTTTGTTGGCAGAGACGTTTGTTCCAGTTATAAATCTTGGACCAATTGCAGACTTGTACCTTCTTGTAGCAGAATAAGTGCCATCACTATCACTATCATTTTGATCAACTCTGTCATCTTCACCATAATTGTACTCTTCATTCACTTCTTCGTCAGAGTCACTTTCAGTATCAAGGGCTGTTGAGTTTGATAAAGAATGGGAAGCTTCGGCATCAGAGTATCTTCTCTTAGAAGGATAGATAGTGTGCTTGCTTGTGCCCTTGCTTGTCAAATAACCTACTTTGCCCTTGCTTTAGAGTTGGATGGAGTACAGTGTTTTGTCATCAAAATTGAGCCTTTCACTGCAGACTTTGGTAATATTAAACAGTTCTTCTAATGGCTCAAA
>NC_068989.1:32630394-32644528 GCF_001194135.2 Octopus bimaculoides | reverse complement strand
AGTGATTTCAGATTAACCAGAACTCACAAAACTCCCAAGTGTTACATGGATCAGAGAATGGTTCACAGTGATATATTTGTTGAACCATATGGAAAGAGGCCACTGAAATCCAATTTACATCCAAGAAAAAATGTTGCTTCTTTATAAAATCCAGATGTGACAAAAAATTTTGAAATACATTTAAATTCAAAGCTTGCAGAAATTGAGGAACGCCTGAAGTGTTGTGGCACAATATTCGTGACAGCATCAAATCATCTGCTGAAGTAGTTCTAGGATTTCTGAAACACAAACACCAACAAGAGCAATTCTCAAATTAAACCTCTCCTAGAAACTTTGCCCAAGAGACACAAAACGTGGATTTCAGATAAAAACTTGCCAACATCCAGATTCCTATACATCTCCTCTAGAAAAAACTAAGCAGAAAACTGCATGAGATGAAAAATTTGGTGGACAAAAATAAAGCCCAAGAATTGGAACAGGCTAACTTGAGAACACTGTATAACATTCTGAAAAATGTGTTTGGCCCCAAAAATGGTAGTACAGAATCTATTCCCTCTAATGATGGAACAAAACTCTTAAGTAGGAAAGATGAAATTCTGAAAAGATGGTCTGAACACTTTAAATCTGTATCAAATCAAGAATCCACTACCAATGATGATGTAATCAATGAAATACCCAGGGATCTATAACTGAAGAACTAGTGGATCATCCTTCCTTGGAAGAGATAAGTACTGCTATCAAAAAACTTTCTAATGGTAAAGCTCTTGGATAAGATGATATTCCCATAGAGGTGTATGAACATGGTAGCAGAGAGCTTGTAAGTAAGCTGTGCAAATTCATTTGTTTGATCTGGAATACTGGATCTGTTCCCCAGCAGTTCAAAGATGCATCTATAATGCACTTGTACAAAAACAAAGGGAAGAAAAGTGTATGTGATAATCCCTTTTTCTAACAGAAGAATGAAGATAATCAAAAAGAATGGAGAAATGTGTTGTTATTGGCAAGCTATTCTAGTGTAACTTATTTTATTGATACCTGTTGGATTAAAGGTAAAACTGACTTTTGTGGGATTTGAACTCAGAATGCAGAGGAATATTACTAAATAGAACAAAGCATTTAGTCTGGCACTCCATCCATTCTGGGCAGAATTTTTGGAACAACAGTCCTTCAAAGTTCTATACCTCACAGAAAAGGAAAAGTGAGGTGGGCATGTTTCTGTCACTTTGTTTTTAATCTTTGTTTCTATAATGGAAAATTTCTTCAAATGTTCTAATCTTTCACATCCCACCCCTCAATTCTGTGCCCTTTTTTCCTTCTGTACCATTTAGGAAATAACTATTCTGATTCATTCTGCCAGCTTCAGTTCCTCAGAGTTTATTATTTCTTCCTCAACAGGACCCAAACCTACCAAACCTACTTACTTGCCCACCACATGTACAGTTTTACCTCTACATATCAGGCAAGAGTGGGGGACGGGCACATGACCAGGTGATTAACAAGTTCACTTCATAATCCTGACATGTTAGTGTTGAGTCCAATCCAATTCTATCACACCTTGAGCAAGTATCTTTTAGCCTAGTTTTGGTTTGATTTTTTTTTTGTTTTATCTTCTATCAATATTGGGTCTGAAAGAAGGGACAGTGACCATGTCCTACACAGATGAGTGAGGTTAATGATTAATGCCATTGATGTTCCTTGTGAACCTTTGTAAACCAACATCTGTGGGAAAGACATGAGCAGGGAGGGCTTTCCTGAGAGAAGCCATTTTGGGGTGGAAGGACTGAGCATAGTGATAACTGTGAGACCTTGTAGGTGGGGGTGGGGTGGGAGTGAACATAAGAGGGATGATGAAAAGAGAAGAGGCCAGTAGGATGGGAATGTTTGAGAGGAGGTAAGGTGAGCTCAGCTAGCTGCAAGGAGCAGAAGCCATATAGTAGTAGTAGAAATGGTAGAGAGAGGGGACACAGAATGTCTGGGCATCAGAGGATGGAGAACGTCTGTGAGTGACTTAGTAGTTAATCTGTCAGGTGGCCAAAGCATTGGGAGTAAAATTGGTGAAACAGAAATTGTGTGGAACCCTACCAAATAAAGTACAACTAATTTAAAGAGCCAACCTAGTCTCACACCAAATATGTAACCAATAAGAGATGCAATAATTAGTTGAACATAATCACCATTCAGAACTGCATTGATACACCAAATTTGAAAACAATCTGAGCAAAAGTAAAGGGACTGATTTTGTAACTGAAACAAATTAGATCCTATATGTGTGTATGTATATATATATATATATATATATATATATATATATATATATATCTTCTAATATAATAATGAGCGTAGTGTTTTTATATATTTGTATATATAGAGAGAGGAGAATGAGAGTATTACAAAGGCTTCAAGATGCAAAGGAAGAGCAAACAACAAACACCAGTAAGAAAAGAGCATCACTAAGGCACCAAGTTGCTAAGGAAGAGTAAGCAGCAGGGAAAAGAGAAGATCTAAGAATGAGAGCATCACAAACGCCCCAGGATACAACAGAAGAGCAAGAAGCAGAGAGCAGAGAAGATCTAAGAATAAGAGCATCACAAAGGTACTAAGATGCAATGGAAGAGCAAACAGCAGGGAGGAGAGAAGATCTACGAACGAGAGCATCACAAACGCCCCAAGATACAACAGAAGAGCAAGCAGCAAAGGAGAGAGAAGATCTAAGAACAAGAGCATCACAAAGGCGTCCAGATGCAACGGAAGTGCAAGTAGCAGAGGGGAGTGAAGATCTTAGAATGAGAGCATCACAAAGGCACCAAAGGGAAAAGGAAGAGTAAGCAGCAGCAAAGACAGAATATCTAAGGATAAGAGCATCATAAATGTGACAAGATGTAACAGAAGAGGAAGTAGCAGAGAGGACATATTATCTAAGAATAAGAGTATCACAAAATGCCAAGGTACAACGGAAGAGCAAACAGCAGAGAGGAGAGAAGATCTAAGAATCAGAGTATCACATAGGCCCTGAGATAAAACAAGAGCAAACAGCTTAGAGGAAAGATGATCTAAAAATAAGAGCATCATAAAGGCACCAAGGTGTAAGGGAAATGCAAGCAACCAGGAGGAGAGAAAATCTAAGAATAAGAGCCTCACAAAGATGTCAAGATGCAACAGAAGACCAAGCAGGAGAAAGGAGAGAAGATCTAAGGAAAGTGCATCACAAAGGCACCAAGACACAAAGGAAGCGTAAGCAGCAGAGAGGACATATTATCTAAGAATAAGTGCCAAGATGCAATGGAAGAGCAAACAGCTTACAGGAAAGAAGATCTAACAAAAGGTTCTAAAATACAATGGAAGAGCCAGCAGCAGAGAGGAGAAAAGATCTAAGAGTAAGAGCTTCAAAAAGGTGCCAAGATACAATAGAAGAGCAAGTAGCAGACAGGAGAGAAGATCTAAGAAAGTAGCATCAGAGAGGAGAATGATCTAAGAATAAGATCATCAAAAAGGCACCAAGATACAAAGCTAGAGCAAACAGAAGGGAGGTGAGCAGTTCTAAGAATAACAGCATCCCAAATGCCACAAGATGAAACGAGCAAAAAAGCAGAGAGGAGAGATCTAAGAATGAGAGCATCACAAAGGTGCCAAGATGCAATGGAAGATATGCAACGGAAAGAAGAGAAGATTTAAGAATAAGAGCATCACAAAACTGCCAAGATGCAACAGAAGAGCAAGTAGCACAGGTGAGAGAAGCTCTAATAAAAGCGCATCACAAAGGTGCTAAGATGCAACGGAAGAGTAAGCAGTGGAGAACAGAGAAGATTGAAGAATAAGAGCATGACAAAGTTCCAAGATGCAACAGAAAGGCAAACAGCAGAGAGGAAAGATGATCAAAAAATAAGTCCATCACAAAGGCACCAAGATGCAAGGAAGTGCAAGCAGCAGAGAGGAGAAAAGACCTAAGAGTAAGAGCATCACAAAGGTGCCAAGATACAATAGAAGAGCAAATAGGAGACAGGAGAGGATTTAAGAATAAGAGCATAACAAAGGCACCAAGATGCCATGGAAGAGCAAACAGTAGGGAGGAGACAAGATCTAACAATAAGAGCATCACAAAGTTCCAAAACACAACAAAAGAGCAAACAGTAGAGAGGAAAGATGATCAAAAAATAAGACCATCACAAAGGCAGCAAGAAGCAAGGGAAGTCCATGCAGCAAAGAGGAGAGAACATCAAAGAATAAAAACCTCACAAAGGTGCCAAGAGGCAATGGAAGAGCAAGTGGCTGACAGGAGAGAAGATCTAAGAACAAGAGCATCACAAAGGTGCCAAGATGCAACGGAAGAGTAGGCAGCAGAGTGGGGAGAAGGTTTAAGAATAAGAGCATCACAAAGGTGCCAAGATGCAACAGAAGAGCAAGCAGCACAGGTGAGAGATCTAGGAAAAGAGTATCACAGAAACGCTAAGATGCAACAGAAGAGTAAGCAGCAGAGAGCAGAGAAGATCTAAGAATAAGAGCATCACAAAGTTCCAAGATGCAACAGAAAAGCAAACAGCAGAGAGGAAAGATGCTCAAGAACTAAGACTATCACAAAGGCACCAAGATGCAAGGAAGCGCAAGCAGTAGAGAGGAGAGAAGATCAAAGAATGAGAGCATCACAAAGGCTCCAAGATGCAAAAGAAGAAGAAACAGCAGACAGGAGTAAGAAAAGAGCATCACTAAGGCACCAATATGCAAAGGAACAGTAAGCAGCAGGGATGAGACAAGATCTAAGAATGAGAGTATCAGAAAGGACCCAAGATACAACATAAGAGCAAGCAGCAGAGAGGAGAGAAGAGCTAAGAACTAGAGTCTCACAAAGATGTCAAGATGCAAAGGAAGAACAAACAGCAGAGAAAAGAGATCTAAAAAGAAGAGCATCACAAAGGCACCAAGATGCAAGGTAAGTGCAAGCAGAAGAGAAGAGAGAAGATCTAAAAATAAGAGCATCAGAAAAGCACCCAGATGCAATGGAAGAGCAAGCATCAGGGAGGAGAGAATATCTAAGAATGAGAGCATCACAAATGCCCCAAGATACAACAGAAGAGCAATCAGCAGAGAGGAGAGAAGATTTAAGAATAAGAGCATCACAAAGGCACCAAGATGCAATGGAAGAGCAAGTAACAGAGAAGAGTGAAGATATTAGAATGAGAGCATCAAGAAGGTGCCAAAATGAAAAGGAAGAATAAGCAGCAGAGAAGACAGAATATCTATAAATTAGAGCATTACAAAAGTGACTAAATGCAACAGGAGAGCAAACAGCAGAGAGGATATATTATCTAAGAATAAGAGCACCACAAAGGTGCCAAGATGCAACAGAAGAGCAAACAGCTTAGAGGGAAAAAGATCTAATAAAAGAGCCTCATACATGTGCTAAAATGCAACGGAAGAGCCAGCAGCAGAGATGAGAGAAGATCTAAGAGTAAGAGCCTCAAAAAGGTACCAAGATACAAAGGAAGAGCAAAGAGGTGACAGGAGAGAAGCTCTAAGAATAAGAATATCACAAAGGCACCAAAATGCAACGGAAGAGCAAACAGTGGAGAGTGGAGAAGATCTAAGAATAAGAGTATTACAAAGGCACTAAGATGCAACAAAAGAGCAAACAGTAGAAAGGAATAATGACAGATTGCCTACTATGGTAAGTTTCCAAGTTAAATATCCAGAAACGATAAAATGGAAGAGTTAATGACGTCAAAATAGTTTCAAAGACTCTGAAATTGTTTAATTGACTGTACAAATAATGCTTTAAAAAAAAGGTTTCAGTGAGATCACTGGGAGTGTGGGGTTCGAGTGGCCATCATTTCATCCACCCATTCCTTTTTTCATGTCGTCTTGTTTCATTTGTTTATTTCTTTCCCCACTTGTGCTGTCCTTGTATTGTCCCTCTGTGTTTAGCCCCTTGTGGGTAATAAAGAATCAACAGTTGATTCCATCGCTACAGAATTACAGTTGGTGTTGTTACCCCTTCTCATATGTTCTGCTGTTGGTTGTACTTCTACTATGGTGAGATAGAAATTCGCAGTTTACAGCTATTTGATCCTTGCTACTATACCTGTGCTTATTAAATAAGCAAATCACAAAACTTAACAATGGCGTTGCTAATAGGGCAAGAAAAATCTTTTGGTGATGTAAACTTAAAGTCAATAGAAAACATCTCAACCTGGCTCATGGCATTCGAAGCAAAAGCTTACATGGATGAATTAAAGGATAATCTACAAGATAATGACCCAAGTCCTATGACTATGAAATCCATTTCTTTGGTAGAAATACAAGTATTAACAATTTTCCAAGATATTAATATCCCGAAGAATATTATGAAAATGACTTACGATGACCTAAAAAATTTGATTCTAAATCGAGTTGCTCTTTCAAAGAAACTGATATTAGCTGAAAGAACAAAATTCTTCTCCACTGTTCAACAACCCAATGATTCAATTTCTTTCACATTTGTGACACACCAATGTCTGAAAATGTCTAAAACATCAATGAGTGAAAAACTAATACTGTCTCAGTTGATTGTTGGTCTAAGAGGCAGTGAGGAAAGAGAGAAAGTTTTTCAAGCTAATGAAGTTAACAAACTCAGTTTAGAAGCTACAGTACAACTTTTACATTCTTCGCAAATATCTGAATTTTGCAACAATTTAAAAGGGGAAATCATTGTCTATTCCAAAACGACCGCACAAGATAGACAAAATTTGAGTGACAAATCTTGTTACCACAGTGGAAAACTCTGGTTCCCACAATACAAATGCCCTGCAATAAAAGCTATCTGCAAAAACTGTGGCAAGAAATGCCACTATGCAAAACTGCAAAAGCACCACGAATGATTGCAGAATGAGTCATCAGAATGAGTAATCATGACTCTTATCAGTCACACATTGGAAAAACCTGTGTTTGAATCTGTCTCAATTAACGGGCACATGATAGACGTGATGCATGATTTAGGTGCTCCCTGCAGCATTATCTCATCCATAATCGCAAAGGGTATTGGCACGACGATTACATGGTAACATACTTCATACAAATTGTATCATGAGCACCACATCGAATGCATTGGGGGTGCTTGCTTTATGGTGAAACAAGGAGGTCTGCAATTCCTCCATACTTTTAAAATAATTAAAGGTAACCACAGGTCATGACCTGCTCAATTCTGAAACAATTTGCAGCATTGAGTCATTTCTGCCAGCGATAAAAGGAGTGCAAACTTCTGTCAAATTAATAACTAATGCCTCTAATAAATTTTGTGCCACCAGAAGTGTACCTGTTACTCTTGAGGAAGATGTAGCAAAGGATATAGATGTATTGGAAGCCAAAGGTGTAATTTAAAAATGCGCTCTGGGTGGCATAGTCAATACTTCTCGAGTTGTGTGAGTTAAAAAGAAAAATGGATGACTGCATATGTGTCCTGACTACAAAGTTCACCTAAATAAAAAAAAAAAATGCACGGAAGCTTATCCTTTGCCACAAATAGAAACCATGTTCAGCAAGCTTAGTAGTGCAAGATTCTTTGCAAATTACAAAACTTGACAAAAGGAACTAATGAATTAAAAAATTATTAAAAAAGGTTCCAATTTTGAAGAATGTGCTTTGGGGAAGCTGAGCACATTCTTGAAAATGTGTTCTGTTTCCCTCTATAGCTATTCTACAATACAGTTCTATATTTAAGAGATGAGGAATTATGTACATTATTTACATTTGACGGATATTTGCTCTCATCTTGTTTGTTGCTAACACGTTTCGGCTGATATACTCTCCAGCCTTCATCAGGTGTCTTGGGGAAATTTTGAACCTGGGTTTTCATTCCTAAGGTATTTTCTAATGTTATTATTATATGATGAAGGCTGGAGGGTATATCAGCAGAAACATTGTGTTAGCAACAAACAAGATGAGGACAAATATCCGTCAAATGTAAATAATGTGCTATTCTACAATGTTTTACCTGACTTACATGTTTCCATATCTCCCATAACTTATTTATTAATGTCTTCCATATTTTATTTCTATTCTTCTTTACAGTGATAATTTCTTTCCTCTCTTTCTCTCTCATTTCATTATTTTACTTTTTTGTATGCATCTTTCTATCTTTTTCTCTTATTTTCCTTCTCTTCTTGGATCATCAAATCTCTCTACTTTAGTTCCAATCTTTGTACATAATCTTATCTAACCGAAATTTGTCTGCACATTCAAAGATCAATTTTATTAAGTTTCACTTAAACACCCAAAGATTCTTTTATTCTTAACTTGTTTCAATCATTTGACTGTGGCCATGCTGGAGCATTGCCTTTAGTTGAACAAATCAACCCCAGGACTTATTCTTTGTAAGCCTAGTACTTATTCTATCAGTCTCTTTTGCCAAACCGCTAAGTTACAGGGATGTAAACACACCAACATCGGTTGTCAAGCAATAGTGGGGAGTCAAACACAGACACTCAAACACACACACATATATTTACATACGACAGGCTTCTTTCAGTTTCCATCTACCGAATCTACTCACAAGGTTTTGGCCAGCCTGAGGCTAAAGTAAAAGATACTTGCCCAAGGTGCCACGCAGTGGGACTGAACCTGGAACCATGTGGTTGGGAAGCAAGCTTCTTACAACAAAGCCACTCCTGCGCCTATGAAAGGAAAAAAAGAAAAAAATGGGATGACAATCTGTGAAATTTCAGTTTCCCGAAAGCTTTGCGTGTAACTCTTTTTTCAATATACTCGTTTTCTTTCTTCTTTCAGAAAAGAATAAAGAAAGAAAGAAGTATGGGTGGAAGGAAGGAACTGAGTTGACCATTTCGGTTAATTTAGTTCTAAAATGTACGGTCTCCAAAATCATAGTACAATTGGAAATTCTCACATACTACCGCCACCAAGTTTATAAGTTATGCTATTGACCTTCCGTACATTCAAATAGGCAATGGTTAGAGATTTTTATACAGAAATAGTTCGCATCAGCTATCCCAGATATCCACGAAACCGGATGTAACATTTTGTTAAAGTAAACATATCGCACATGGTACTTGGAACTTACGTGATGAAAATTACATTTTTAACCAATACAATTTTATTATCGTTAAGTATTGTCCCAAGTAATTCCAATCATCTTTGAAAAAATCTATTTTAATAGACAATACCATAAAAATTGGCAATATTTATTTTATTTGCTAGAACAATAATTCCAGAAAAAAATTCCGAAAAGATGGAACTAAATTAAAACTACCGCAATATTTTTACATTTACTAACACTGGAAAAATATTTAATTTTGGTAAAGTACGAGATTTCAGATTTATAGTTATGAGAAAATGGTATGTTGTGCAGTTCACATTTTCCCAAGGTTATTAAATGCATAAATAAAGGGGAAGACCTGAAGTTTTTACTTGATAATCTAATCAAACCCAGGCAAAACGATAATACATCCCAAATACATTTCACCTAATGAAAATAAATTTTTTAATTTTATTGTCCTCTTTCTCGCTTTCTTCTACAAATCTAATGGTGAACTTCGAGTGGCACATATTTTGTATTAAAATTTTCGTCAGTTTCATTACCATTAATATCCTGTGCTTGTTTATATGCTGGTCAACTTAGTAGTTTTAAGTACCGTAACGCTTTCGACTTGTCAGTTATTTTACTCAAGACGTTATGTGTTTGGCATAAATGATTACCATTTCAGCTCCATAGAATACGATTTTTTGTCGATCTTGATTTTGATAGAGAGGTCGAATAAAAGCAGCAGTAACCTTTACCATTCTGTGTTGTTAATTTGAGGTTAGCTTGACAGGAACAACCTTTACTTTAAGGAATTGCTTAGCTCCATTGGTGAATTCGCTCCAAATACCCAAAATTATTTTTCAGAGATTGAAGTTTCGGATCTGAGCACATCTACCCATATTTATTAAATATTTTGATAAAGTTACGTCCCTTTGTCATTGCCGTATAAAATATCCGAAACACTTTTCTAATAGGATGTAATAGGTTTTCTCAGCAGGTTAGATAACGAAGAACGGCATTTTTAGGAGTCCATAATCTAGTAGTAATGTTTATACTATTTGATTTCCATTTTCTAAAAACTATTCCTTCAAATATTCCCTAAAAAAGCGCATTAACATTCTTCAGCGGACACTAAATCTCATTTATATCTTTTAATTTTTTGTTTCTTGTCTGTTGCTTCGTTAAACGAATCTTCCGTCAGCAATCTCATATATTAACGTCCCTCAATTAAGGGTTCTACCAAAGGGAAAACTGCTCACTTCGGCTACCGTTACCAAATGTTTTTCCAAGGTGTAAAGCGAACGTAGCAGCAAACACTAAGAAACGTTACATGGTTGGTTCATTTTCTTGGTCATTTTGAACCAATCAGACCATTTCCTTTTGTTGCAAGTCGTTTTTTACTAATAGACCACAGTTACTGTTTTCATCTATGTTGTTTTGGTACCCAAAGTTGCCTGAAGAGGAAAAGATAGCAGTCTTTAAGACTAAATGCACAGATATTTTACTTTGACAAATTACATTATTTACATTTGACGGATATTTAAATATAGAACTGTTTTAACAAATTAGTTGTGCTCCAGATTCTTTGTCAGTAAGACACTCTCTCTTTGTCCTTTTCTGGACAACAGTCTCAACTTCAACATTTCAGCCAAATACCGTAGCAGATTATCACTCAGTTGTCTTCAGAACTACAATCAACTACTGTTAGCAAGATGTAAGGTCACAGTATATACAAAACATGACATCTGTACCTTTAGAATTACAACCAGTTGCCATAAAACTCAGTCATCATCACAGAACTAAACACAGCAACCAACAATTTCCTACTTATCAACTTTTACCAACTTCACAACTGAAAATACCAATTCTATGTCAGAACACCATATTCTCTTCATATCAACACAAGTTATCACAAAGTGTTGACCAGAATAACAGACCAGATATTTCCAACTCTTGAATAAAAGACATTAGGTAAAAATATTATAATTGTTATTCTTTGTCTCACTCTTGTTCTGCCTTAAAAATTCTATTAGTAACTCTAGCATTATTACATTCTTTTGAGATTTTGCTGTTGATGTCTGTTGGGCTTTTTTATAATAGCCTTTGTGTTGTCTGACATAGATACTATGTTTTGTTTATACTGTGGCATTATGTTCTAAAATGCAAACAGTAGTGTTTATTTGATGGTTGACTGTCATGTACTTTGAGCTTCTACACACTTCAATATTTTACTTTGCATGCATGTTGAAAATGTATACATATTTTTGGTTATTACAGCTGTGTATATTTTTTATTTCATACAAACATGTACACATGCATATATTTTTGCCACCATAATCATGTGTTGTTCAAAAATTTGGAATTCTATACACAGTAATATTATATTTTCATCTATCAGTTCCAAACTTTTTAATATTATTTAGATTGCTAACATTTCTCTTCTGAAGCCTTTTTTGATCTGAATGTTTTTGTATTGTAGCTTATAGAAGTTTCTGTTCCATTCAGATGTACTTACTACCTTGAATAAAAGATGTGTTTCAACAATACATATGTGTTGGAGTTAAGATTTGCATTTCTGCAATGGAACCATTAATAGTGGAATCAAACATCACTAGGTAACCTTCTTTCATACCATCACAATCACTCACCAACCATTAAAATTTTACAAGTATGTAAATTTTAATTGCTTGTAGAATTTCTAGATTCCATGGTAATGATACCAGAAGGAGTCATACCCAATGACTGGTGTAGCAGCACCATAGTCAACTGCTACAAAGGTAAAAGTGATGCATTAGATACAAATAATTACAAAGGTATCAAGTTGTTGGATCAGGTAATGAAAATCACGGAGAGGGTTGTAGCGCAACTAATTAGGGAGAGAGTCAGTCTAGACGAGATGCAGTTTGGGTTTGTGCCAGGGAAAAGCACCACTGATGCTATATTTCTGGTAAGACAGTGCCCCTGGACTGGCTTGTGCGGGTGGCACATAAAAGACACCATTTCGAGCGTGGCCGTTTTCGTGCGGGTGACACGTAAAAGCACCCACTACACTCTCTGAGTGGTTGGCGTTAGGAAGGGCATCCAGCTGTAGAAACTCTGCCAAATCAGACTGGAGCCTGGTGTTGCCATCCTGTTTCACCAGTCCTCAGTCAAATCGTCCAACCCATGCTAGCATGGAAAGCGGACATTAAATGATGATGATGACAGCTGCAGGAGAAATTCCTAGCCAAAGATAAACCCCTGTACCTGGCCTTCGTTAACATGGAGAAAACCTTCGACAGGGTGCCCCGATTCCTTATCTGGTGGTCCTTGAGGAAACTAGGGATAGATGAATGGTTAGTGAGAGCTGTGCAAGCCATGTACAGGGATGCTGTCAGTAAGGTGAGGGTTGGCAACGAGTACAGTGTAGAATTCCAGGTAAAGGTAGGGGTCCACCAAGGTTCAGTCCTCAGTCCCCTCCTATTTATCAGTCCTCCAGGCAATAACAGGAATTCAAGACAGACAAGATGCCCCTGGGAGCTCACCTATGCTGACAACCTTGTACTAATTATTGAGTCACTATCAGGACTAGAGGAGAAGTTTCAGGTGTGGAAGCAAGGACTAGAATCGAAGGGCCTTAGAGTCAACCTAGCTAAAACCAAAGTCTTAATAAGTAGGAAGGCAAACAAACCACAAATCCCTTCAGGTAGATGGCCCTGCTCGATCTGTAGAAAAGGCATAGGTAGAAACACCCAGTGTAAGCTATGGACACATAAGAGCTGCAGCAATATCAAAGGATGGCTAACTAGGAAGATAGTTTTTGTATGTGGCAGCTGCCCAGGAGCAATAAACACTGAAAATGTGCAGAGAACAACTTCTGCCACATTCCAGGGAGAAAAACTAGAAGTAGTTGACAACTTGCGTTACCTAGGTGACCAAGTCAGTAGCGGGGGTGGTTGCTCTGAAAGTGTAGCTGTTAGAATAAGAATAGCCTGGGCAAAGTTCAGAGAGCTCTTACCTCTGCTAGTGACAAAGGGCCTCTCGCTCAGAGTAAAACATAGACGGTTTGATGCATGTGTACGGACAGCTATGCTACATGGCAGTGAAACATGGGCCGTGACTGCTAAGGACATGTGTAAGCTTGCAAGGAACGAAACCAGTATGTTCCGCTGGATGTGTAATGTCAGTATGCATACACGACAGAGTGTAAGTGCCTTGAGAGAAACGTTAAACTTCAGAAGCATCAGATGTGGTGTGCAAGACAGATGACTGCGCTGGTATGGTCATATGGCGAGAATGGATGAGGATAGCTGTGTGAAAAAGTGTCACACCCTAGTAGTTGAGGGAACCTGTGGAAGAGGCAGACCCAGGAAGACCTGGGATGAGGTGGTGAAGCACGACCTTCGAACATTAGGCCTCACCGAGGCAATGACTAGTAACCAAGACCTTTGGAAATATGCTGTACTTGAGAAGACCCAGCAAGCCAAGTGAGACCATAACCTGTGGCCTATGCTAGTGGTGTAACCTGCCCATTTATGCATGCCTTTCTTTCATTGGACACTAAACTCTGCTTGCGAAGACCATTGGACACTAAACTCGGCTTGCGAAGACCTGTTGAGGCAAGTGAAATTGAAATCAAATTCACTGACGTAGTCGATGACAGCACCGCCTGATTGGCATCTGTGCTAGTGGAACGTTAAGAGCACCATCCCAGAGTGATCGTTGCCAGGGCCGCTGACTGGCTCCCGTGCCAGTGGCATGTAAAAAGCACCATTCGAGTGTGATCGTTACCAGCGTCGCCTTACTGGCACATGAAAAATAACATTTGAGCGAGGTCGATGCTAGTGCCTCTGGACTGGCTCCTGTGCAGGTGGCATGTAAAAAAACACCATTTGAGCATGGCCATTGCCAGTACTGCCTGTCTGGCCCTCGTGTCGGTGGCACATAAAAGCACCCACTACACTCTCTGAGTGGTTGGTATTAGGAAGGGCATCCAGCTGTTGAAACTCTGCCGGATCAGATTGGAGCCTGGTACAGCCATCTGTCTCGCCAGTCCTCAGTCAAATCGTCCAACCCATGCCAACATGGAAAGCAGACGTTAAACGATGATGATGATATATATATATATATATATATATATATATACATAGC
>NC_068989.1:32627661-32630384 GCF_001194135.2 Octopus bimaculoides | reverse complement strand
ATATATATATATATATATATATATATATATATATATATATATACATAGCTCAACTAATTAGGAAGAGAGTCTAGATGAGATTCAATTTGGTTTTGTGCCAGAGAGAAGCACTACCAATGGTATATTGCTGGTAAGGCAGCTGCAGAAGTACCTAGCCAAAAATAAACCTCTGTACTTGGCTTTTGTTAATATGGAAAAAGCCATTGACAGGGTTCCCCGCTCCCTTATCTGATAGTCAGTGTGGAAACTAGGGGTAGATGAGTGGTTGGTGAGAGCTGTACAAGCCATGTACAGGGATGCTGTCAGTAAGGTGAAAGTTGGCAACAAGTATAGCAATGAATTCAGTATATAATTAGGAATCCATGAGGGATTAGTTCTCAGCCCCATTTGTTCATTGTATTCCTCCCTGTCATAACAGAGGAATTTAAGATAGCCTGCCCTTAGGAGCTCCTCTATGTTGATGACCTTGTTCTTGTAGCTGAATCACTACCAAAACTAGGAAAGAAGTTTCAGGTGTGGAAGCAGGGCCTGGAATCAAAAGGCCTGCTTGATATGTAGAAAAGGTGTAGGTAGAAACTCCATAAAGTGTATCTGGTGCAAGCTATGGACACATAAGAGGTGTAGAAGTATCAGAGGAAGGTTAACAGAGAAAGTAGTATTGAAGATATGCTGGTACAATAAACATGAAGAACGTGCAGAAAATAGACTTCATCAAATGCCTGGCAGGGATACTTAGAAGTAGTAGATAACTTTCAGTACCTGGGTGACCAAGTCAGCAGTGGAGGATGATGCTCTGAGAGCATGGCTGCTGGAATAAGAACAGGCTGGGCAAAGTTCAGAGAATTTCTACCTTTCTTGGTAACAAAGGATGTCTCCCTCAGAGTAAAAGGCAGATTGTATGATGCCAGCGTGTGCAAACATCCATGGCAGTGGAACATGCGCTGTGACTATAGAAGACATGCAAAGTCTTGGAAGGAATAAAGCTAACATGCTCTGCTGATGGGTAATGTCAGTGTGCATGTATGACTGAATGTAAGTGTCTTAAGAGAAAATTTGGGTATAAGAGACATCAATGTAGTGTGTAAGAGAGAAGACTGTGCTGGTATGGTCATGTGATGCATATGGGTGAGGACAGCTGGTGTAGTTACATGACACCAGCACTGTACTGATAATCATATCCTTCAAATGTCTAGAAGAATTTCACAACCTCAAATGTCTGCTCACTCATCAAGTTCTGTACAATGTGAGTGGCATGAATGATAGTGATAAATGATTGATAATACGGTTCATGATAGGAGAATTAACATAATTCAGATGTTAATACTATTTGAATTTATTGGTATCTGATTGTTTGATATAGTTAACCAAGTTTGTTTAATACTGAGTGATTTGAAGATATCTGCCTGGATTTATTACTCCTTGTATTTATTGTCATATATATATATATATATATATAAAATACAAAATGGGACAAGAACGCAAAACATCCAGACAGTTAGGTGATACAAAAAAGGGACAACAAAACATCCAGATAGAAGATACAAAGAAAACAAGCACGGGTCATTCGGAGTTTTCTTTCCTCAGTCGAGTTCCAGATTATCTTTGCAATTTTGGCTGGTTATACTCGAGATTGCTCCAATCTGGCCAGCCCCAAGGAAAAACTAAGCTAAGAGCATTAGATTCTTTGGAAGAAAGCAGCGAATGTGTACGAAAACAAGGATGGAAAAAAAACAGAGAATGTTACACAAATACAAATAACAGGATATAACAACAGGTGTCTTTCAACTAAGGACAAATTAAATTAAGCTGGTGTGTGTAGAAATAGAGCCTTACGGCAGGGATACACGATTTCACAGGCACAGAGAGGAGTATATATGTTGCACGGATGACAGCCGAACCAAGAAAGAAAGATCAGGCTTGGCTGAACACCAGTCACGTGGGGAGAGAAGAGAGAGAGGTAGAGGCAAACTCCAAATGCCCCATCCTTGTTTTCTTTGTATCGTCTATCTAGATGTTTTGTTGTCCCTTTTTTGTATCACCTAACTGTCTGGATGTTTTGCGTTCTTGTCCCATTTTGTATTTTATATATATATATATATATATATATATATATAGCGGCATACGTACACTTTGGTCTCTTATATGTAAGAATATATTTATCTAAATCTTGTACAACTCTATTCTTTCTTTCTATGCTTATTCATTCATTCCACTCTTTGTTCTTTCATTCCACTGTTCGTTCTTTCATTCCCCCTTGCTCACATTTCCCTGCCTTCTCTTCTTGCTCACTTTCCCTCCTCTTTTCACTTTGCTGTGTCCCTGTCATTTTTTTCTCGCCCTTCCTTAATTCTTCTGACCCTCTGCCTCTACCTCTCTCTCTTCTCTCCCCATGTGACTGGTGTTCAGCCAAGCCTGATCTTTCTTTCTTGGTTCGGCCGTCGTCCGTGCAACATCTATATTCCTCCCTGTGCCTGTGAAATCTTATATCCCTGCCGTAAGGCTTTATTTCCACACACACCAGCTTAATTTAATTCGTCCTTAGTCAAAAGACACCTGTTGTTATGTCCTGTTATTTGTATTTGTGTAACATTCTCTGTTTTTTTTCCATCCTTGTTTTCGTATACATTCACTGCTTTCTTCCAAAGAATCTAATGCTCTTAGCTTAATTTTTCCTTGGGGCTGGCCAGATTGGAGCAATCTCGAGTATAACCAGCCGAAATTGC
>NC_068989.1:32625780-32626841 GCF_001194135.2 Octopus bimaculoides | reverse complement strand
ATATATGACCTTGCCTTAATTGCTGAGTCACTATCAGAACTAGAGGAGAAGTTTCAGGTGTGGAAGCAAGGACTAGAATTGAAGGGCCTTAGAGTCAACCTAGCTAAAATCAGTCCTAATAAGTAGGAAGGTAGACAAAATACAAACCCCTTCGATCTGTAGAAAAGGCGTAAGTAGAAACTCCATAAGATGTACCCTGTGTAAGCTATGGACACATAAGAGGTGCAGCAATATCAAAGGATGGCTAACTAGCAAGATAGATTTTGTATGTGGCAGATGCTCAGGAGCAATAAACACTGAGAATGTGCAGAAAACAACCTTTACCACACTCCAGGGTGAAAAACTAGATGTAGTTGATAGCTTCCACTACCTAGGTGACCAAGTTTGTAGTGGGAGAGGGTGCACTGAAAGTGTAGCTGCTAGAATTAGAATAGCCTGGGCAAAGTTTAGAGAGCTCTTACCTCTGCTGGTGACAAAGGGCCTCTCTCTCAGGGTAAAAGCAGACTATATGACACATATGTATGAACAGCCATGCTACATGGCAGTGATACATGGGCTGTGACTGCTGAGGACATGCATAAGCTTGCAAGAAACGAAGCTAGTATGCTCCAATAGATGTGTAGTGTAAGTGTGCATACTCGACAGAGTGTAAGTACCTTGAGAGAAAAGTTAGACCAAAGAAGCATCAGTTGTGGTGTGCAGGAGAGACGATTGCGCTGGTATGGATATGTGGCAAGAATGGATGAGGATAGCTGTGTGAAAAAGTGCCACAGCCTAGCAGTTGAGGGAACCTGTGGAAGAGGTAGACCCAGGAAGACCTGGGAGGAGGTGGTGAAGCACAACCTTCGAAATTTAGGCTTCACCAAGGCAATGACCAGTGACTGAGACCTTTGGAAATATGTAGTACGTGAGAAGACCCGGCAAGGCAGGTGAGAGCATAATCTGTGATCTCTGCCAGAAGTGTGGCCAGCTCACTAATCCGTATCTTTACTTCATTGGACACTAAAAACCATGCTTGCGAAGACCTGTTGAGTCAAGTGAATTTGAAATTTGAAATCTGA
>NC_068989.1:32625412-32625770 GCF_001194135.2 Octopus bimaculoides | reverse complement strand
CGTGCCAGTGGAGCACTAACAGCACTGTCGAGCGTGTTCATTGCCAGAGCAGCTGTCTGGCTTCTGTGCTAGTGGCCCGTAAATAACACCATTAGAGCGTAATCATTACCAGCGTTGCCTTCTAGCACTTGTGCTGGTAGCACATTAGAAAATCATTCAATAGAGGTCATTGCCAGTGCCACTGGACTGGCTCCTGTGCAGGTGGCACGTAAAAAACACCTTTTTGAGTGTGGCCATTGCCAGTACCGTGTGACTGGCCCTCGTGCCGGCGGCACGTAAAAGCACCCACTACACTCTCGGAGTGGTTGGCGTTAGGAAAGGCATCCAGCTGTAGAAACTCTGCCAGATCAGATTGGAG
>NC_068989.1:32623277-32625402 GCF_001194135.2 Octopus bimaculoides | reverse complement strand
CGGCGGCACGTAAAAGCACCCACTACACTCTCGGAGTGGTTGGCGTTAGGAAAGGCATCCAGCTGTAGAAACTCTGCCAGATCAGATTGGAGCCTGGTGCAGCCTTCTGGCTTGCCAGTCCTCAGTCAAATCGTCCAACCCATGCTAGCATGGAAAGCGGACGTTAAACGATGATGATGATGATGATATCTTATACATATATATAAGCAAGTTGTCTGTTTCTGTCAAGTTGCTATCTACACTTGTCAACGGATTTTTGTGAAACTTTGCAAACATGCTAAAGTGGCATACAGTTTGTTACTAGGCTCTTTGAAGTTTAATAAAAATCTATAATTGGATGTCTACAGTCCCTAGGAAGGATCTGCATATATAACCATTACCTGCCAAGGGAAAGAACCCATTCATTTTTCCTGTACATATTATATGAAAAAAATATATAATAAATACTTCTCGATTTATTAAACAAGCATTCTACATTATGTGAATTTTCTGACAAGAAATTTTCAGACAAGGTCAGTGATTTCATTTGGTATAAATCAAGTTTATTTATTTCTGAGTATTTGAATTGTTAGATTTATTTTCGCAATTTACCCAGTACAACCCTTAAACAAGTAAATAATATTTTCCTAAACAGTAGATCCACTTATTTCAGTTAGTGATTTATTCACGAATATACCATGAATGACGATGCCTTTCATGTCACTTCAGCCAATTGACAAGCGCTGCATGAAGAACTTCTGCTTTTAGACGAATGCACTGTCATCACAAAGGTCACACCCTGTTTACATGTAGGTTCAACTTCTTAATTTATATTGATAGCTGTGTTAATGTTTTGTAATGATGTACTTTATTTAACAAGCAGACAGAAATTGCCATTTATAAATCAATAACCTTGCAATCTGCACTGTCCTCATACAGTTCACGCACTGTTTACATGTAAGAACATTTTCTTAATTCATGTTGATAGCTGTGTTCGTGTTTTCATAACATGTATCCTTTACTTTTCTTTAACGGCTAAGGGGAAATAACCCATTTAAAATCCATTATTTTTCTTTTCCGTCCACTGGTCATCTGCACTGCCATAAAGGTCATATGCTGTTTACATGTAGGAACATCTTCTTAATTTATATTGATAGATGTGTTAATATTTTGTAATGATGTATTCTATGTAACAACCAACCACACAAGCAGACAGAAATCGCCATTTATCTATCAATAACATTGCAATCTGCACTGTACTCATACAATTCACACACTGTTTCCATGTAGGAACATTTTCTTAATTCATATTGATAGCTGTGTTGATGTTTTCGTACGTGTTGTAAATGTATTGATAATCTACATGTTATTTTATTTTAAAATCAATATGCAAATTTATTTGTACGTCTACTGTAAAACTAAATGTCAAAATGTTTCTACATTCATTGTAAATCTATTTCATCTCTTTCAACACTAGCACCCCTGAGGGTAATATTCTTTAGAAATGCACAAAAGCGCTTTTCAGAGTTATTTACTTTGAATTGTTATTACCTCATATCTGATTAGCTGTTATTATGTAACATGCTTCACGATTTTAGTACACATACCTCATTGGTATTTCCTCCTAAGTTCTATATACTCTGGGAACGCATTAAAGCCCTTTTCAGGGCTACTATATTTGAATTCTTACTATTGGGTAACAAATTTCATGTTATTATGTAACTGACTTCACAATTTGGATATTCATAATTTATTGGAATTTCCTAAAAACAACATCCTATGTAAGACAGTTTGGTATTCTCTGCTACATACTTTGTATTGTTATTGGATTAGCAAAACAATTATGAGAACAGAACCAAAAGATAAGCTGTGCTTTTCTGGGAATTATCAGGTATGTCAGCTAGTATATATCATCATCATCATCATCATCATCGTTTAACGTCCGCTTTCCATGCTAGCATGGGTTGGACGATTTGACTGAGGACTGGTGAAACCGGATGGCAACACCAGCCTCCAGTCTAATTTGGCAGAGTTTCTACAGCTGGATGCCCTTCCTAACGCCAACCACTCAGAGAGTGTAGTGGGTGCTTTTACGTGTCACCCGCACGAAAACGGCCACGCTCGAAATGGTGTCTTTTATGTGCCA
>NC_068989.1:32620241-32622609 GCF_001194135.2 Octopus bimaculoides | reverse complement strand
ACCTCTAGTTTTTCACCCTGGAATGAGATAGAAGTTGTTTCCTGTTTGTTTACAGTCTTTATTGCACCTGAACATCTGCCACAAACAAAAACTAACTTGCTAGTTAACCTGCCTTTGATGTTGCTGCACCTCTTATGTGTCCATAGCTTGCACCGGGTACATCTTATAGAGTTACTACCTACTCCTTTTCTACATACTGAGCAGGGCCATCTACCTGAAGGGGTTTGTGTTTTATCTACCTTCCTACTTATTAGGATTTTGGTTTTAGCTAGGTTGACTCTAAGGCCCTTCAGTTCTAGACCTTGCTTCCATATGTATATATGTATATATGCATATATATATATAGATATATACTTTTATTAAAGCTACAAAATTATCATAAGACTGTTACTCAGATTTTCACATTCCCGTTCATTGGACAGTTATGATGGAAACTGAATTAAAATTGTGATGGTACATGTAATATAGTGTGATGTAATGTAATTCAAATACACAAATAAGCATTTAAATTTGAAATCTAACCAATCAAATCTAAGTGTTTTTTGTGAATTTGAATTACATTACATCACACTATATTACATGTACCATCACAATTTTAATTCAGTTTTCATCACAACTGTCCAACAAATGGGAACATGAAACTCCGAAGAACAGTCTTGTGATAAAAGCATATTACTCTGCGTTTGGTATTTGAGTACTATTTTTTCCACCTTGTTTTACACTTATGTGCTCACCTGTGTGTGTGTGTGTATATATATATATATATATATAAAACACACACACACATGTACATGTATATACATACATAAATGTGTATATATATATATACATAAAACACATGTATATATATATATGTGTGTGTGTGACACATAGTACCTGAGTTTGTCCCCCACCACCAGTTGACAACAGGTGTTGGTGTCCTCTATAACTTAGCAGTTGTGTAAGAGGGACTGACAGCATAAGTAACAGGCTTAAAAGAAAAATAAGTACTAGTGTTAGTTTCTTCAACTAAAATTCTTCAAAGTGGTGCTCCAATATGACCACAGTTGCATAGCTGCAATCTTACAACTAAATGAAGTAAAAGATATATAAAAATATATATATATTTTATTTAATATATATATATTTTACATACGTGGTCTGATCAGTAAGTATCCAGACTGTTGCTATAGTAATGAAGCTAAAGCACACAGCAGGAAGCCACTTGGCACAGATTGACCTTCAACTCTGCTGTGCATGTGCGCTAAGTTTAACATTCTAGCTCACTTCTGTTGTTTACAGCAGTGCTTAGAAGGAAGGTGTGTACCATGTGATTGTCGCAGTGACCATGATAGAGAAAGTTGAGTGGAGAATCTGCATCAAATTTTGCCAAAAGTTTGGTGATACCTGCTCAGAGGTCTACACAAAGTTTTCATCGTTCTTGTGCATCTAGAACCTGAAAGCAGTTTTGGCACAAACTTGGCAGACACATGTCTCATACCCAAATCTTCAGTGATAATTGATGGAACCATAGCTAATCTGCACATAATCTGATAACTCACAGATGTTGATTTGCTGATTTTCCCTCACAGCTGCATGCACATCTGCAATGATTTTCTCAGTTCTGCTGGTTGTGGATCTACCAGAGCATTTGTCGATATCAACATTTTTTTCAGCATGTGTGACTCATACACTTTCTGCAACTTTGCGTAGGCCTCTGAGCAGGTATCACCATGACAACTTTCTCTGTCATGGTTAATGTGATGATCACACACTACACACCTTCCCTCCAAGCACTGCTTTCAACAGCGGAAGTGAAATAGAATGTTAAAACTTAGTGCACATGTACAGCAGAGTTCAAGGTCAATCTGTGCCAAGTGGCTTCACGCTGTGTAATTTAGCTACGTTACTATGGCAACAATCCGGATACTTATTGATCAGACCTCGTGAGTATATATATATATATATATACTAGCAGAAATACCCGGCTTTGCCCGGGTTAAAGAGAATAATGAAATCTAAAGACGCTGTCTAGACTACCTCAACTGTTAGTAGCTACGATACCATATTTCTACATTAATAACTCTCCAATCCATGCCAGCATGGAACATAGACATTAAGTGGAATGCCAGTCTCTCATCTAGGAGGGCCTTGAAATCAATGTTACCAACTGGGGACTATGTGTGTCGTAGTGATAATCAAAAGACCCAAAGGAGGTCTGCAACGAAATAATTTTACTCAACACTTTGCAAGTGAATCAGTGGAGGCAAAGATGCGTCTCATTTACTTGACAATTTATGCACCACATTGCAGAAATCACAATGTAAGTATATCTGAAAGGGTAGTCTTACACTGTTGTACCGTTGAATTACAAATAATGCTCATCTGT
>NC_068989.1:32614651-32615805 GCF_001194135.2 Octopus bimaculoides | reverse complement strand
TCTTTCTCTCTTTCTCTCTCTTTCTCTCTTTCTCTCTCTCTGAAAGTATCTGTCATTACAGTATCGAAATGTGATTGTTTCAGTTAGTGGAATAACGTGTACATATACATCTATATGTATACATATACATCTCTCTCTCTTTCTTTCTCTCTTTCTCTCTCTCTATGAAAGTATCTGTCATTACAGTATCGAAATGTGGTTGTTTCAGTTAGTAGAATAGTTTCATTTTTAAAGTGAAAGTATTTGACATGAGTGTTTTTATTTCAGTTTTGACACGTAATACTTAAATAGTGGAGGAGATATTATGTTGCCGTGGGCTCGAACTCTGCAAGAAGTTAAAATTTTTTTTGACTAAAATACAACTGGAACTCTAAGTAAGGCACCTGTAAAATTTGAATGAAATTGGTTGCGTAGTTCTCGAGTTTTAGGGATTCACACACACACACAGACACACATTCTCATTTTTATATATATAGATAGATATATATATTTCATATGTAGAAGATTAAGAAAATGGAAGTATAGCCTTTAATAAAAATTTATTATCTGCAAAAATCCAACATATTCTCTTACAACTGTTTCAATTAAGATTAAAATGACAATTATTAAATCTTTATATTAGGCAAAATCTCATCAGTGGGGTATACAAAAGATATACCATTAGATTATTAGGTGTTGTGTTTTCGAATCATCTCAGCAGCCTGAAGATTATTTTATGACTAAAATACTATCTCTATTTTCTTAATTTTCTTTTAAATGATCATAAACCATGATCTATATTTAGACCTATTATTTTATGAACATTATTGATCATAAATATTAGGTAATGACCCAGTAATTCATTGGATATTACTATCCCTTAATGAGGCTAATTTAACCTCCAATTGAATTTATTTCATATACATATTCTTTTATTCTGTTACTTGTTTCAGTTAGTTGTCTGTGGTCATGCAGGAGCACCCTCTTAAAGGGTTTTAGTTGAACAGATTGCTCCCCCCCCCCACCGACATTTTTAAAGCCTAGTACTTATTCTATCAGTCTCTTTTGCTGAAATGCTAAGTTATGGGGACGTAAACACACCAACGCCAGTTGTCAAGTGATATGGGGGCAGACAAACAAACACACACACACACACACACACACACACACACACA
>NC_068989.1:32611996-32614535 GCF_001194135.2 Octopus bimaculoides | reverse complement strand
TCCATCTACCAAATCCCCTCAAGGCTTTTGGTCAGTCTGAGGCTATAGTTGAAGACGCTTACCCAAGGTGCCATGCAGTGGGACTGAACCTGGAACCATGAAGTTAGGAAGCAAGCTTCTTACCACACAGCCATGCCTGTATATATATATCTCAATATATATATCATGCCTGTATATATATATATATATATATATATATATATATATATCTCAAAGAAAATAAGAAAATGGAGATATAGCATTTAATAAAAAATTATTATCTGCAAAATTCAAACATAGTCCCTTACAGCTGTTTTAATTGGGTGTTGCTGATCCTGTTAATAATCCTATGGCTGTTTCTGGTGGGGCTGGGGTTGGACCCCCAGAAACGGCTGTCGGATTATTAACAGGATTAGCAACACCCAAACATTTTTAAAGACTCTTAACTCTTCTTATGACGTTGTTTTATAATCTGTAAGTCAACCTATATATGTATTTATTTTTTCCATATATTTTTAATGAATATATCTATATATTTATATATTTTGATATGTATATTTTTAATATATTGATTACTCTATATATTTTTATATATCTATATATTTTAAATATGTTTGATACATTGAATATACTTTCTGAGAAATTCATACATGGTGGGTCTGGGGCTGAATAAATATAACTGTATATGTGAACTTGATTTGCCTAACTTTGATTCTTACTTCTGCATTATTCTATCGCCTCGGGTTTAACATCCTGAGCACTTCAAAGTGAAGTCTATGCATTGGAGGAAATATTTTTTCCTTATAATCATATATATATACAGCTGGATGCTCTTCCTAACACCAACCACTTTACAGTGTGTGCTGGGTGCTTTTAAATTGGCACCACACAAGTACTTTTACCTGGCACTAGCATGAGTGCATTTTACATGGCACTGACACAAGAATCTTGCAGGCCAACCTTCTTTACCAGTTGGAGCAGCCATAATACTTTTGTTGTGAAGGACAGGTCTTCTTGAGTACAGCAAGGCACTAGGTATCTCGGTCCTTCATCTCATCTGAAAGGTTCAGCATCCTGAGATCATCCTTCAGTACTTTGGCCCACATCTTCCTGAGTCTCCCTCTTCCACATGTTCCACTTTGAGAAATTGGCACTTCTTTATGGAACTGTCAGCATCCACCTGCATCACATGACTAAATCAGGACAGTCTTCACTCTTGCACTGAACAACCAATTCCACTTACGCCTAACTTCTCTCTCAGAACACTGGCACTTCGTCAAACATGTACACTTACATTATACATCCATTGGAGCATACTAGCCTCATTCCTTTCTAACCATCACATGTCTTCTGTATTCTGGGCCCATGTCTCACTACCATGTGGAATTATTGCCTGTATACATGTATCACACAGAGGGAAAAATATTTGATTGCCAACAGAGGTAAAAGCTCTCTGAATTTTCTCCATCCTATTCATATTCTACCTATTACTCTCTCTGTATATCCTCCCCCACTACTAATTTTATCCTCTAGGTTGCAGAAATCATTCACTACGTCTAATGACCCTCTGGGGTATTTGAGAAAGTCAATTTCCCAAGTAACTGGAGTTCTTATGCATCTTCCACATACGAGCATTACTTTCTCTGATAACCTTCCTATTATTCCACTGCACATCTTGTGTGGCCATAGCTTATACTGGGTACACTGTATGGAATACCTGCTACACCTATTCTACAGATTGAGCAGGGCCACTTACCAGAAAGGTGTGGGATCCTGCCTGTTTACTTGGTTACTAAGGCCCTTTGATTCCACACCTGGAATTTCTTTTCTAAATCTAGTATAGAGTCTATGAGGGCAAGCTCATCAGCATATAGTAGTTCTCTGAGGATATATATACAGAATAGTCTATATATATGTAGACTATCATCTAAATTATGCAAAAATGAAAATAACACTTACATCTTATTTTAACATATATTTACCAAAATTATATAAAAATATCTTCAAATACTAAAGAGTAAATTTCTTCAATAAAATCGCCATTGTTTCAACCATGGCCTCCAGACGACTTTGGAATTTCCTGCAACTCTTTTGGATGGTCTCCTTGTTTAAGTTGGTGAATGCTTGCATAATCCTTGTCTTCAGTTCATCTTTGGTGTTACAAGGAATTTTGTTGTATTACAAGGAATCTCGCTCAGCTGTGGCCTACACATAATAATCAAGGGTTGCAGTCGGGAGAGTTAGGTAGCCAGATGTTGGGGGTGATGTAACCATAGAAATTGTCTGGTAGCTATGACTGGGTTCCCCTGCTTGTGTGGCATGGTGCAGAGTCCTGTTGCCAGACATAGGGTCTTCCAGAAGCTACCCCTTGATCCAGGGCAGCACTACCTCCTCCAGGCACTTGATATAGGCCTCCATATTGAGTCTGAGGCTGTGTAGGAAGATGAATGGGGGCATAACATTACCATCACTAATGATCACTCCAAACACCATGATGTTGACTGGATGTATGAGAAGCAATTCCCAACAGGTACACGGTGACATTTATACTAGAATCAGT
>NC_068989.1:32604555-32611896 GCF_001194135.2 Octopus bimaculoides | reverse complement strand
AGAATCTTTTCATAGAGAAATTCCAACCATTTCTTAACATACACACCCCTTAGTGACCTTATTTCTCTAGGAATAGACACAAACTTCCTGTTGAAAAAGAGTTCATAACTCCAACTAAAAACATTTGTCTCCCCTTACACACACTTCCTGTTTTCACACCACATTTCCTGCTTAACACAAACTTTAAACCCTTTTTTTAAACCTAACAAAACTCTCATGCATCCTTATTTTTCTTACCATTATATACATGAACTACTATTGAACTTCAAAAGCTCAAAGACAATATAATGTATGGGTATTTTTATTTTTTTATATATTATTTTTTTATATATTATTTTCTTCATTTTGTACTTCTTTGTAAAAAACATTTTCATTCTCCTTCTTATTGATAATTTGCTTTCGCAATGAAAACCGGTTAGAAATCTTTATTAAAATATGCTTCCAGTTTAGCATTCTGCCTTTTTTTTCATTTTCCTACATATATATATATATATATATACACGAGAGCATCCAATGTAAAGTTGACCGTGGGAGAACACTTGCTCTGTGAGATTGAAACCAACCATTTACAATGATTGATCCTGTGCTTTATAATTCTGCGTATTATATAGTTTGAATGAGAAACTGTAAGGTGTGTGAGCAACTGGCTGTGTTAATGGCAGAAGAAAGGGGAATTGCATTAGAAAAAGTTTTAATTGATGTTCTCGGTAAGTATGGTGGCTAGGAAAAAGTAGAAGAGGCATTAAGAAGTTGACGTTAAGAATTGCTTAAACAGAAAATGAAGCTGTAAGAATTAACAGAGAAATTGTATGTAAGAATTAATAGATAAAAGCTAAGTGAAGAAGAATGGAATAAGTAATTGTTATACGCTTATAGAAAAACAATTTATATTATAGAATAGATACGTACCTGTAGAAGACGAAAATGTATGTGAGAGCTATTGTATTGGACGTATGTATAATCATAGAGAAAGTGAAAGACATATAAAATGGATGTGTGTGTGTTTTTGCGGCTAATTTGGCGGGAGTTTTATCGTCAGCAGGAGGTGGTTTGTGTTTTATCTCTCAATCAATGGCTGGACAAGTGAAAATACTTTTTTAATATGTGCTTGGGAAAAGGGGATCTTTTGAAGTGGGTGTCAATTGAAAAGAGACATGGACAGTTTTATGACTGAACTTCTTTTGAAGTTGGCATGAGACGAAAAATTTGATGTGCATGCATATGTGTGTGTGTGTGTGTGTGTGTGTGTGTGTGTATGTTTGATGGGGTGTGCGTGACAGAGAGAGTAATGTTGATGGTGTGTGTGTATATGAGAGAGAGAGAGAGAGAAAGAAAGAGAGATAACGGAAATTTTCCATTCAGTTTTTGTAGTAAGTGAATGTGTAAGTGATTGACAGAGAAAAACCAAGAGAGAGAGAGAGAGAGACAGTGGTTATGTATATATGTATGTATGTATGAATGGTTTCAGTGACACACACTCACATACACGCATGCAGGTTGTTTTAATCAATTTTCTTGGTAACTATGGGGGCTAGGAAAAAAATACAAAGTGTGTTCCAATCTATACACCTGTCTCCACATGTGTGTCATTTTTCACGCGAATCCACCCAGCCGTTTGACCGTGAACCTCGAGACAATAAATAATACATGTTCAATTTATATTATAGACTAGCTGACATACTCGGTAATTCCTGAAAAAGTGGGGCTTATCCCTTGGTTCCGTTCTCATAATTGTTTCACTAATCCAATAACAACAATACAAAGTATGTAGCCCTTAAAACGGATTTTGTGCATTCACAGAGAATACTGAACTGTCTTACACAAAATCTTGTTTTTAGGAATACCCAACAAGTTATGACTACCCAAATTGTGAAGTCAGTGATGTAATAACCAAATGTGGAATTGCCTTGATCTCCCATAGCTTGCACTCGGGTGTCCAGGTCAAGTGATGCCTCGTTGTAAGTGGCGTTATTGAACGTGGCAATTTCCACTGAGGTTTGCCTTTGAATCCTTTCTAGACGTCCTCTGCTATGCTGGTTTTGTGAATCGACCACAGCTTGTGAGGTTCATGCAAGCCACATGTCATCAACATGACAGAAAATAGCTGGTGCAGTTGACTTAGTGCTGTGCTGACTTCTGCCCCCTCCAGTGCCTGGTACTAGTGAGCATCTTCCTCCAGTAGTCCATGTTTGGCGCAAGCTTCTCTATAGGTCGTGCAGACTTCCCATTGTGTCTTCAAAAGTTTGTGAATGATGTAGGACCTCTGACAGTGTGTAGCAGTAGATGCACAAAGAAGCACTCCTGCTGATTAGGGTGCACAGTGTACACTCGCCCGATGGTCCCACTTTCGAAGACAACATCTTCTTCCCAGCCTTCGATGCATGTTCTTTGCTTGTGTCTGTTCCATCTATTGTGTGCCTAGGTATAGTACACAGGGACCTCTACATACAACAGTGTTCGAATAAACAGATCACATAATTTGAAGAAAGCTGTCAAAGTGGTTTCTCATGGATTCAGAACTACGTTTCGAGCATTGTCTTCTGTGCAATATACACGCTGGCCATTTGTTGCACTAAAGTCAGCGTCACAAGCTAAAGTCATTGTTGAAGAAACCATGTGGTGATAAATCATACTTTCAACATATGGCTGTGTCTAAAAAGAAATGAATTTCTGTTTGAAAGAAACTGCTTCATATAACAATGACAACTGGAATTTTTATCTCTTGTGAATAAGTATGGTATGCATTTTGTTTATTTTGGTGTTACCAGATAAAAAATTTAAGGTAGGAGCTATTTATTTTCTTTTGATTACAATCTGCATCATGGAAGGCATCAGAGATAACAAGAAACCTTACTATATCTGATCATACCATAACATTCATAGTTACATGAACAGGTACTTTCATTTTATTTTATTTTAGAACAGGCAGCAATTTTGTCACAAAACCTCTTCTTTCTTCCTGCTATCATATTTCATGTAACTTCTCACTCACAGCGGCCTTTTTTCATTCCATACCCTGTTTTTCTCATTGCTTCATAGCTTCCTTATCTGCTCTTCCTCTCTCTCTCTCTTTCATATCTGCCTCTTTTTCCTTCTTCTCTCTCCCTCACTCTCTTTCTCTTTCCCTTTCTCTGCTTCCCTCTGTTTCCCTATCGCTCCATATCTCCTTTTCTATTCCTTTCATATCTCCCTCTCTCTTTCCATCTCCCTCCCTCTGTCTCTCTCTTTCTTTTTATCTCCCTCTGTCTCTCTCTTTCTCTTTATTACCCTCTGTCTCTCACTTCCTCTCTCTTTTTCCCACCAACCTCCGGGCGTTGACAACGAAGATGGCACCACAGTAAGAGAGCGAGGAACTGAAACTACTGTTGCAAGCCTGGACAATCACTGATGACAATCCTCCAAATAGCATAATTACTGCTGCACTGAAGAACAATGGTTTCTGTAGAACCACTGAGCAGATAAAATGGAAGAAAAATGAATTCATCTGATCCTATGCTTTTATTAGACCACACATGGACACTCTGATGCCATCATGGGAAACAACTGAGGCAAATTTGATAAGGATAGGGAAGATGAAGTAACAACCAGAAGTCCCTCTGATCTAGTGGTCCCACAAAAGAATGGAGCCCCTACCCCTGTGAACAACCAGGGAAATGTAAGGGCTACCACCAGTAAAAGAAGGAAAGACTATGAGCAAAAACATAAAAAAGAAAAAGGAGAAGAAGAAACAAATATACAACTACACTAAAAGTGAAACCCAAAACCACCAAACAAAAAACAGCCCAAATATGGAGGCACCAATGGAATCTCTAACTCTAGGTGAGAGAAAAAATTTGGAGTAAAGAAGGACATGAAAATTTTAACTGCAAGGCAAATGTTGGCATGGGGAAGATGGTACAAATTGTCAGTGTGCTCATCCAAGACCTCGCCAAAACTGCAGGGGCCTTAAGGAGAAATACTTCCCAGAGGAGAGGCACCAGTTGTCTCTAATGCATATGCAGTGCGCTCTTCAGATGTTATGCGAAAGGCAGCAGCTGAGCAAGAGTCTTTTTTGTACATGTCACAAAAGATTGTTCAGCAGCTGACCTGGCTACATCAAGCACAATCATGGAACCTTGCCCACAACTGTGCGCAAAATCACCACACTCAACAGACATGGGATGGCCTCCCCTAACGCCAGCACAGTCGTCATGCCAATATTTTTACTAAATATTGGAGGCCTGTTGCATCAGAACAACAAAAGCAAAATCTTTTTCTTGAGAGACCTTGCTGCATGCATTTAAGCCCTATGCATAGCACTCGTGGAAACTCATCTTAGGCCTGACATAGAGGATGCAGAAGTACATGTATCAAAATATACCATACTGCAAACAGATAGAAGGTAAAGGAGTCATGGTGGAGTTGCTGAATACATCCGTGAGGACCTCACACCCCAGGTCCTACTGTCATACTCAAGTTCAGTATGTGACACTCTAATTATATACATAAGACAACACAACATAGTCATATGCAATACATATCGCCCACTGGATGCTCCAAACCACACGGGTAAGTTTGAAGATTGACTCACAAGAATAAAAGAAACCCTCATGAAACTGGAACACCATGTGAGTGTGTTTCTTATGCGTGATTTCAACTTCTCCAGTGTCAAATGATTCAAGGGCCTCATGTTCTAAGGAATGACTTATTGCAAACAAGTACAGGTGGAGTCCCTGCTCAACCTCACCAATGCTCTATTCATGGAGCAAATAACATATTGGATCTCTGCTTCACAAACAATATGGACATTGTTCATAATGTGAAAGTGACGCTGACATTAGTTTCGGATCACAACATAATAGAGCTGTCTATGTATGGACCAAAAGTAGCCAGGGACATACTGCCTAAAGGAAGTACCCAAAATCTCTCCAATCTGAACTTCTACAAAGCAAGACTGGAAATTAATCTAAAAAGAAATCCTCAGACAGGACTGGCCAAAATGTCTCTCCACATCAGACATTGGCATGAAACTAGAATGTTTCATGTCTGTTATGCAAGCCATATGCTACAAATATGTCCCAGAGCACAAGGCCAACAGAAAAAGGAACAAGATTCCAAGGGCGAGGAAGATCCACATGAGACGACGGACGAAAGTTGCAAATTGCTTCAACTAACATCCGAAAGTAGTGAAAGGTCCTAAAAATACCACTGATGGAGACTGAAAAAAGCCAGCAACAATTCTATGTGAAGGAGAGAGCAGACAAAGAAGCCTAGGTTATAAAAAAACATAGTCAAACCCAAAGGCTTTCTTTCATTATGCCAAAGAAACAGCCTCAGTATACTGCAAAATAGGACTCCTCTTCCAAAAAGACAGCTCCCTCACAGATAACCCAACCAGGATCAGTGAAGTACTGAATGACCTGTTCAAAACTGTCTTTACTACCCAATTGGAACACAGACAAGTGAATGAACCAGTGGATTTCCTTACTGCCTCACCTACAAGCAGGGAGGCAGTTGCAATAGATCACATCGACATTGGGGAAGAAGATATAATACTAGCCATAGATGAGGTAGACTCGAACTCAGCTGCCGGCCCTGGTGGTTTCCCAGCAATCCTCCTCAAATCATGCAAACATGCCCTGGCAAAACCACTACAGATTCTCTTCCAGAGTTTTCTTGCAAATGGCAAGCTGCCAAGCAAACTGAAGGATGGAATAATATACCCCATCCATAAAGGATGAAGCAGAGCAGATGTCAAAAATTATAGGCTTATCTCTCTGACTTCACACGTCAGCAAAGTCATGGAAAAGATAGTCAGAGGAAAATTAATTGCATTCCTTAAAGAAAACAGCTCCTACAGCACTATGACTGGGTATTGAAGCAGTTATTTGACAACTCAAATGTGGACATAATATACCTTGACTTTGCAAAAGCTTTTGATAAGGTTGATCATAGTATGATATGCTACAAACTACATGAACTTGGCATAGCTGGAAAACTTGGAGAGTGGTTACATGACTTTTTGAAAGCTAGAAGTCAGGCAGTGGTGGCCAATAGTAACACCTCGAAGGAAACAAAAATAGTGAGTGGTGTTCCACATGGCACTGTCTTAGGACCACTGTTTTACATAGTAGCCCTCTCAGATATGCCTTCAGCTGCCGGGATAATCATCCTTGACAACTACACCGATGACACAAAAGTCTCACAGAAAATACAAAACCCTATCAATGTTGCAGCCTGCAGCAAGAGTTGGATGCAATTTACAGATGGATTGAGGACAATAATATGCAGCTTAATGCTAGAAAATTCCAAGCCCCACACCACCAGCACCCAAAATTGAACGAAAAACATACACGGTACACTAGCCCAGGCAGGGATTACAATCCCAGAACGTAAATCAGTGCATGACCTGGGTATCGACATGATTGATGATACCGCTTTCCAAGTGCAGATTACCAAGATGGCAACAAAGTTCAGATGGTTGGCTGGATCCTGAGAACCTTCAGAACCAGAGAGAAGGAAACCATGATGAATTTTGAGTTTTTATTGCTCCTGAACATCTGCCACATACAAAAACTAACTTCCTAGTTAACCTTCCTTTGATATTGCTGCACCTCTTATGTGTCCATAGCTTGCACTGGGTACATCTTATAGAGTTTCTACCTATACCTTCTCTACAGATCGAGCAGGGCCATCTACCTGAAGGTGTTTGTGATTTTTCTACCTTCCTACTTATTAAGACTTTGGTTTTAGCTAGGTTGATTCTAAGGCCCTTCGATTCTAGTCCTTGCTTCCACACCTGAAACTTCTCTTCTAGTTCTGATAGTGACTCAGCAATTAGTGCAAGGTCATCAGCATAGAGGAGAACCCAGGAGCCTCCTGTCTTGAATTCCTCTGTTATAGCCTGGAGGACTACAATAAATAGGAGGGGGCTGAGGACAGAACCTTGGTGGACCCCTACCTCTACCCGGAATTCTACACTGTACTCACTGCCAACCCTCACTTTACTGACAGCGTCTCTGTATATGGCTCGCACAGCTCTCACTAGCCATTATTCTATCCCAAGTTTCCTCATTGACCACCAGATGAGGGATCGGAGGACCCTGTCAAAGGCTTTCTCCATGTCAACGAAAGCCAGGTATAGAGGTTTATCCTTGGCTAGGTATTTCTCCTGCAGCTGTCTTACCAGAAATGTAGCATCAGTGGTGCTTTTCCCAGGCACGAACCCAAACTGCATCTCATCTAAACTGACTCTCTCCCTAATTAGTTGGGCTATGACCCTCTCCGTGACTTTCATTACCTGATCTAACAACTTGATACCTCTGTAATTATTTGTATCTAAAGCGTCACCTTTACCTTTAT
>NC_068989.1:32597831-32598892 GCF_001194135.2 Octopus bimaculoides | reverse complement strand
CTGATGATAAATAGATACTTTTATTTTGGAAGTATTGATTTTGAAACTATAGTCTGCAGATAATCGAGGTATGTACAATTTTCACTGGTCTAGCCCGCCTGTTTTTGCTCTGCTGAATCCGTATTTGAGAATTTTTTAAGTGAGCTTCTTCGAGCATATTAACAGACCGGTCACTGGTCAATCTTATATACACAACTACTATAATCGTTTTAGGATCTCCCAAAAAATTTTTTCATGAATCTTCTGATTCTTTTAATGTGCTAGTTTCCTGGTATTAAATTGATATTAATTAATATCGAATTTTTACCATATTATGTTAATTATATATATATATATGAGAAAGCTTGAAATCACGTGATATAGGAATATCTGTGATCTTCATTTGCAACTTTCAGCTACAATGGTAAGTTAAATTTTGCTCATCCCTCGATTTTCCTCAGCCTTTTGTATTTTCGGTGAAACAGGCGTTTATTTGAGTATTTTTCAACTCTTATTGCTAGCAACACTGGTACTTCATGTACCCTCAAATATAATTAATAATTAATTATAAATTTCTAAATTTTGGCTTTGATGCTTGCTGGCCACTTATTTTATTATTGTTATTATTTGTTGATAATAATAATAATATCTTTATTTATTTATGTACAATTATAGACTAATATCGTTTGTATTTGTCACTGGTCTTTCAACAATTTTAACAGGTATAAAAGCGAGAATAAATTTAACCCTTGGCTAACAGTGAGGCCTACTAATCAGAACTAAGGAAAATATCTCAAAGCTCAAAGTCCTGTGATACAGGGATAACTGTGATCCTCATTTGCAACTTCCAAATGCAATGGTAAGTTAAATTTTGCTCATCCGTTGATTTTTGCAGCTTGTATTTTCCATGAAATGGTGCCTTATTTAAATATATTTTTACTCTTATTTCTAGCAATGCTAGTACTTCATATACCATCATCATCATCATCGTCATCATCCGTTTTCCATGCTAGCATGGGTTGGACGGTTTGACTGGAGTCTGAGAAGCCAGGAGGCTGCACTAGGCTCCAGTCTGATCAGGT
>NC_068989.1:32595317-32597436 GCF_001194135.2 Octopus bimaculoides | reverse complement strand
ATATATATATATATATATATATACATGAGTGAGTGGACAAAGGAAAGAAGGGCACTCAACCAATTTATTGGTAGTTACATGTATGCATGTATGGATCAAAACAGTTTGATTAAAATTCGTTGGTACTCTTGAGTTTCAAGTGTGATGCTAGTCGTCAGCCATTTTGAATTTGAATGACAGAAGTTGATTATTATTACTGTTAGGTAGGTTGCGATTGGTTGAGGAAGGTTATGTGGTGTCGTGGTTTGAAATTGGTATACAGGTAACAGTTAGTTGGAAAATACCGCATGGTGAACAAGAAATTGACCATGCAGAGGACAGGAAATAGACCATGTGGCAACTAGAAATCAGTCAGGTTGTTGGCTGGAAGTAGAAAGGGGCAGCATTTGCAATTATATAGTTCTATATGTGGGTGTGTAGATGCGCTCATATAGTTATGCATGCATGTGTATATTGATGTGAGGGTGTGCATCTGTACATGAGCATGCATGTCAGCACACACATATATGCATGCACTTAGACAAACACACACACATATGCACACACTTACACACACATGCATATTGATTTATATGTACATATGTATATTCACATGCATGTACGCATGCATACCAGTGTGTATGCACGTGCACGTACTCAAGTATCCCTGTCCGTGGTGTGACCATTCATATGGCTTGAGATAGTCAGGCTGTTGTCCTTATAGATGCCTGACCTACATGGGTGGGTGCGTCTCTTGAGGGTATGCAAGATGTATAAGCTGATGAGGTCGGCAATTTCAGCCCACACCATGGACAGGTTTAGGAAAGACTTGATAGAAATATTTAATGAGTCTGGCCAGTCAATAATGGTTACCACCAATCTGACTACAGTCGATTTGTTGGACGTAACCTTAGATCTCAGTATGGGAAAGTATTATCTGTACAGTAAGCCTAATGAGGATACAGTAGACATCCACAAGAGCTCAAACCATCTCCCTACTTTAATTAGAAACCTGGTTCCAGACATTAGTAAACAACTGTCTAATATCTTGGCTAATAGAGAGCTCTTTAACTGGGCTGCCCCCGACTACAACAATACTTTGGCTAGGAGCAGGTTTACTGAGAAGCTCACTTATGTGGACAACTCCGAAACACCGTCCTCACCACAAAAGGATTAGGAGAAGGAAAATCGTATGTTATAACCCCCTTTCAATCTAGAAGCTTCCACTAACATAGATAGAGTCTTCCTATCATTAATTAAGAAACACTTCCCCAGAGACCATAAGTATTACAAACTTTTCAACCCCTATAATGTCAAGGTGAGCTACTCCTGCATAGACAACATTGCATGCATCAACAGACATAAAAATGCATGCACACCACTCCAACCCCAACGTGCAACTTTCAGAACCACACCATGTGCCCTGTAGAAAGATCTTGTTTCTCAAGGGCTGTAGTATACAGAGCCACACCTAGTGGCTCGTAATGCCACCCTTAGTGCCTAGTAATGTCATCCGATGGCATTACTAGGCAGTATACTGGTATGACAGCTAATGACTTCAAGAGAAGATACTCCCAGCATATGCACCTGTTCAGATCCAGGGACAGAGAGAACTCTACTTCCCTGTCTCATTTTCTCTAGAGACTCCATGATGTCTAAGATGAAATACCCAGCATCAAGTGGACTATTATTGACAGAGCACCACCATATTCACCAGGCGCCCCCCAACTCCCAGCTCTGCCTCCGTGGAAAACTGCATATCCTCCAACAACCTGTAGTATCCATCACAAGAAATATGATTTGTTGTATTGCTGTTACCAGAGATATGCCCTTCTGGCAAATTTCAGGCCTCTGACTGCTGACACACCAGATATAGCACCATAGCACCAGCTGCTACTCTGCTCCGCCTGTGCCCAGGTCACTGCTACCAACCAACCCCATGACGAGGACTGCCATTTACCAATCCCCAATGTTTACCAACCCCCCAATCACAGCCCACCTTATGGTAATAACAATCAACTTGTCATTCAAATTCAAAATGGCTGACGACTAGCATCATGCTTGAAACTCAAGAGTACCAATGAATTTTAATCAAACTGTTTTGATCTATATATATATATATATATATATATATATATAT
>NC_068989.1:32592846-32594995 GCF_001194135.2 Octopus bimaculoides | reverse complement strand
ATATACCCATATACACACATATATGTATATGTATATATATCATCTTATCTTACTTTATCTTATATAATAAAGCTGAAGATGTGTGTCTGTGTGAAGCTTTTTTAAAAGTTTATAGAAATCCACATTTTCTACTTTTTCATAAAAGTTTTTACATCAATGGAATTTTCTCAATGTGAACTTTCCAGTGCAGTAATTAGATTTTTAAATTTCTGTTTACTTTGTGTGATTTAAGGGAGATTTGGCTGTTGTTTCTGGCAACTTTTATATTTCTTCCCTTCTACCTGTACCGGCGTTCTTACACATCAATCATGCGCTCAATATATAATATAGAGAGTAAGAGTAAAAGAGGGAAAGAGAGAGAGAGAGAGAGAAAGTGATACATACAAAGTCATAGATTAAACTTTCCTCTTTGTATTTTTTACCTATTCTTCATAACATCGATACGTGTAAACACACACAATCACATATACGTGATCTGTGACAACAACATACGCATAAACACATCAAGATTATAGATATAAGATTTACTTTCTGTCTTTCTAATATAAACACGCGCACGCATTATTATTTTATAACTGTCTTCCATTCTCCCTTCCTCTCTTTCTCTCTCTTCATTGCTCCCGTTCTCTGTTCCTTTCTCCCCCTCTCTCTCCCTCTTCCTCTTTTGTTATTCTCTCTCACTCTCTCAAACGCATACACGTGGAAGTACACACATTCATTCACTACAATATAACTCATGTTCATCAATGTTTTGTAAATATACCACGATTTTCACTAGGGTGTTAGGGTTAGGGTTTTAGGGTCAGGGTTAGGGTTTAGGGTTAAGGTTAGGGTTTAGCATTAGTGTTAGGGTTAGGTTTAGGGTTTTAGAGTTAGGGTTGGGTAATCATGTGGGTCTTAATCTGAAAAATTACAGAAATGTGAAAACTACCGACCCTGCCATCTATTATAACTTTTGTTGTTCTGTTTAATATATACATAGATTATGCCTCCAAAGAAGGGAGTTTGCTGGGGAAAGAAAGCAACAGGTTTAAAATGACAGCAACAGACTGCAGCAATTCACCACATTCCAGAAGCTACTTTGAACATAATGCAAAATGGTGCATCAACATCTACTGCCCAATCTGATAGAATTCTGGCAGAACTGTGTAGCAACAGATCGCCAGCAATTGCTTCATCAGAAATTGCCATCCTAGCTCCTGCTAAAAGGGATTACCCTGCTATGTATAATCAGGGCAGCGCAAAAAGTTGTTTTGCACAAGCATTTCTATAGTCAATTAGACGGATGAAATTTACGTACGCTTAATAATGTTACGCAAAACAGCCTTCAGACTTTCCCTATTAATTTCATCGTCTTTTGAATTATGAACATATTTACATCATAAGGGTTTTTCGTTGTAAGGCTTTTTTTTGCAGTTGATTTTCACCTAGCAAGACTTATCGTAGATGGCATAATAAGTCACACCCGGACAACGTCGGGTTATACTGCTAGTATATATATATATACATACTTAAATAGATAGATATGTTATATATATATAAAATCATATACATAAATATCATCATCATCATCATCGTTTAACGTCCGCTTTCCATGCTAGCATGGGTTGGACGATTTGACTGAGGACTGGTGAAACCGGATGGCAACACCAGGCTCCAATCTAATTTGGCAGAGTTTCTACAGCTGGATGCCCTTCCTAACGCCAACCACTCAGAGAGTGTAGTGGGTGCTTTTACGTGTCACCCGCACGAAGGCCAGTCAGGCCGTACTGGCAACGGCCACACTCAAAATGGTGTCTTTTATGTGCCACTCGCACAAGTGCCAGTCCAGGGGCACTGGCAACGATATCACTTGGCTTGCCGGGTCTTCTCACGCACAGCACATTTCCAAAGATCTCGGTCAGTAGTCATCGCCTCGGTGAGGCCCAATGTTCGAAGGTCTTGCCTCACCACCTCAGCCCAGGTCTTCCTGGGCCTACCTCTTCCACGGGTTCCCTCAACTGTTAGGGTGTGGCACTTTTTCACGCAGCTATCCTCATCCATTCTCACCACATGTCCATACCAGTGCAATCGCCTCCCTTGCACACCACAACTGATGCTTCTTATGTTCAGCTTTTCTCTCAAGATACTTACACTCTGACGGGTATGC
>NC_068989.1:32583624-32586283 GCF_001194135.2 Octopus bimaculoides | reverse complement strand
ATATATATATATATATATATATATATATATAAAACTGAGAATATGCGTCTGTCTGTATATGTGTGTGTGTGTGTGTTGAGTAAAAGTAACCAACGTTTTGAACCATGTAGAATTAGTACCGGATTTTTGCAGAGTTTTGAATTTTTTTTAAACATTGTTTTGTAATTGTTTGATAATACAGACATAGACTTACCAAATGCATAACATTGATATTTTTTCCCTGTTGTTACAATCATCTGAAATGGAACTATCAAAGTGCAATATTTGAGCAATTTTGCTATTCAACTTCAAAAAGGGGCATTAAGCAGCTGAAACTGCTTGTGATATCAAAGAAACGTTTGGTGAAGAAATGACCAGTGAGTGGTCAGCTTGAAAATGGTTTAAACGATTTCGCAGCGGAGACCTGAGCCTTGAAGATTGTGAGTGTAGTGGACACCCATCTGTCAGAGATGATGGTCAATTGAAGGCTGTCTTTGAGACAGATCCACATCAATTAAAGGCCGTCTTTAAGAAAGATCCATGTAAAACCACCCGAGAACTGGCAAAAGAACTTCAAGTTAGCCAGAAAACTACCCACAATCATTGGCATGCGATCGGAAAATCAAAACAGCAAAATAATGGGTACCACACGATTTGAATGAAAATCAGAAAATGAGCTATGAAATTTCCTCATTGCTTCTTCTTCATAACCAGGCCAATCCATTTCTTGACCATATTGAAATTTGCGATGAAAAGTGGATTCTGTACAATCTTAAAAAAACATTCTTTGCAAAGGTTGGACCAAAATGAAGTCCTGAAAACCTTCTCTCTAAACCCAAGCTCTTCAAAAAGATGGTTATGGTGACTGTTTGGTGGTGTACTATTGGACTCATCCACTATAACTTCATAAAACCCAGAAACATATTGCCATGAAATTGCCAAAATGAACAAAAAACTGCAACTCCCCCACCCAAGACTGGTCAACAGAGGAGGGCCAATCATTCTTCATGACAATGCTTGACCACACATTTCACTAATGATGCTCCAGAAGTTGAGGGAACTTGACTACAAGTTCTTCCCCACCCAGCTTATTCCCCAGACCTTTCTCCTACTGACTACCACTTTTTCAAGCACAGTGATGGTTTTCTGTAAGAGGAGTTCAAAAATAAAACTGATGCTGAAAGTGCATTCAAAGAGTTCATCAGCTCAGAACTCCAGATTTTTATGCTACCGGAGTAAACAAACTTGTAACTTATATATATATATATATATATATATATATACTGTGAAGCACTGTGTAGAATATATTGTATAAAAGACTGTGGCTAAGGCCAAAACAATATGAAGTAAATGCAAGGTAAATCACAAGAAAACAAATATGTGAACTAATGGGGTCATAACCGTGAAATATTGAATACAAGGTAAGTCTACGTTAATTCACATATTTGTTTTCTTGTGATTTACCTTGAATTTACTTCGCATTGTTTTGGCCTTAACCACAATCTTTTATACAATATTTATATATATATCACATATATATATATATATATATATATATATATATATCATCATCATTTAACGTCTGTTGTCCATACTGGAAAGCTGCACCAGACTCCAGTCTGATCTGGCATGGTTTTCTACAGCTGGATGCCCTTCCTAACACCAACCACTCTGAGTCTAATGGGTGCTTTTATGTGCCACTGGCATGGGTGCCATTTGCATGACATCAGTATCTGCCATGACTTCAATTTTGCTCGGCTTGATGGGTTTTCTTCTCAAGCCTGACATAGTGACAAAGGTCTTGATCATTGCCTCCATGAGGCCCAACACTTGAAAGAAACTCAGCCAATTGCATCCATGAGGTGCAACACTAAAAAGGAACTCAACCATTTTGCTTTTGTGAGTGCACTTGGCTTGATGGGTCTTATCAGGCACAGCACATTACCAAAGGTCTCGGTCACCAGTTATTGCCTCTGAGAGGCTCAATGTTTGAAGATCATGCTTCACCACTTCGTCCCATGTCTTCCTGGGTCTACCACAGTTGGAAATCGGCACTTCTTTATACAGCTATCCTCGTCTTTCTTGCACACCACATTTTATTATATATATATTCTTTTATTTCTTTCAGTCATTTGACTGTGGCCATGATGGAGTACCACCTTTAGTCAAACAAAATGACCCCAGGACTTATTCTTTGTAAGCCTAGTACTTAATCTATTGATCTCTTTTGCAGAACCACTAAGTTATGGGGCTGTGAACACATCAACATCAGTTGTCAAGTGATGGTTGGGAGACAAACAAAGACACACACATATATATGATGGGCTTCTTTCAGTTTCCGTCTACCAAATCCACTGACAATGCTTTGGTCGGCCCAATGCTATAGTAGAAAACACTTGCCCAAGGTGCCATGCAGTGGGACTGAACCCAGAACCATGTGGTTGGTAAGCAAGCTACTTACCACACAGCCACTCCTATTTACATGTTATATCAGCCACCATGATTGGCTGCTAGCCCCTAAAGCATATTTTTATTCTCTCTCTGTTTATTTCCTCGTGTTTCGTTCTGTTTGTTGTTGATATACGTGTCTTCATCTTTTGTTTTTTTTGTAAATTCCAACTATATATATTTATACATATAAATATATAAATATGTATTTATATATATATATTTTTCTTTC
>NC_068989.1:32578747-32581297 GCF_001194135.2 Octopus bimaculoides | reverse complement strand
CAGGTGCAATAAAGACTGTAAACAAACAGGAAACAACTTCTATCTCATTCCAGGGAGAAAAACTAGAGGTAGTTGATAGCTTCCGCTATCTGGGTGACCAAGTTAGTAGTGGGGGTGGGTGCGCTGAAAGTGTAGCTGCTAGAATAAGAATAGCCTGGGCAAAGTTTAAAGAGCTCTTACCTCTGCTGGCGACAAAGGGACTCTCACTCAGAGTAAAAGGCAGACTGTATGATGCATGTGTACGAACAGCCATGCTACATGGCAGTGAAACATGGGCAGTGAATGCTGAGGACATGCGTAAGCTCACAAGAAACGAAGCCAGTATGCTCTGTTGGATGTGTAATGTCAGTGTGCATACCCGTCAGAGTGTAAGTATCTTGAGAGAAAAGCTGAACATAAGAAGCATCAGTTGTGGTGTGCAAGGGAGGCGATTGCACTGGTATGGACATTTGGTGAGAATGGATGAGGATAGCTGCACATAAGATGCACCATTTTGAGTGTGGCCGTTGCCAGTACCGCCTGACTGGCCTTCATAGGATTTTCGAGCGAGATCGTTGATTAAAAATATATATAAATATATGAAACATAACAGCTTAAAATCAACCTTCTACATCTCAAATATGGAATGTAGGATAAGGTACTGTTTACATAAAATTGTTATGGATTACCAAGATGAATATAACAAGGATCATCATCATCATCGTTTAATGTCTGCTTTCCATGCTAGCATGGGTTGGACGATTTGATTGAGGACTGGCAAACCAGATGGCTGCACTAGGCTCCAATCTGATCTGGCAGAGTTTCTTCAGCTTCCTAATGCCAACCACTCCGAGAGTGTAGTGAATGCTTTTACATGCCACCAGCACGAGGGTCAGTCAGGCGGAACTGGCCATGGCCATGCTCAAGTGGTGTTTTTTTATGTGCTACCTGCACAGGAGCCAGTTCAGCAGCACTGGCAATGACCTCACTTGAATGTTTTTTTACATGCCACCAGCACAAGTGCCAGTAAGGCAATGCTGGTAACAGTCATGTTCAAATGGTCCTTTTTATGTGCCACCAGCATGGAAGTCGTTCAGCTGCTCTGGCAGCGATCACGTTTGGATGGTGCTCTTAGCACTCCTCTGGCACAGGTGCCAGTCATCGAATTTGCGAATTTGATTTTATTTCAACTTCACTTGCTTCAACAGGTCTTCGCAAGCAGAGTTTAGTGTCCAATGAAGGAAAGGTATGCATAAGTGGGCTGATTACACCCCTGGCATAGGCCACAGGTTATGGTCTCACCATAACCCACGGGTTATGGTCAGATCTTCTCACGCACTGCATATTTCCAAAGGTCTTGGTCACTAGTCATTGCCTCGGTGAGGCCTAATGTTCGAAAGTCGTGCTTCACCAACTCATCCCAGGTCTTCCAGGGTTTACTTCTTTCACAGGTTCCCTCAACTGCTAGGGCGTAGCACTTTTTCACACAGCTATCCTCATCCATTCTCGCCACATGACCAGCGCAGTCATCTCTCTTGCACACCACATCTGATGCATCTTAGGTCCAATTTTTCTCTCAAGGTACTTACACTCTGTTGAGTATGCACACTGATATTACACATCCATCGGAGCATACTGGCTTCATTCCTTGTGAGCTTACGCATATCCTCAGTAGTCACAGCCCATGTTTCACTGCCATGTAGCATGGCTGTTCATACACATGTGTCATACAGTCTGCCTTTTACTCTGAGTGAGAGTCCCTTTGTCGCCAGCAGAGGTAAGAGCTCTTTAAACTTTGCCCAGGCTATTCTTATTCTAGCAGCTACACTTTCAGCGCATCCACCCCCACTACTAACTTGGTCACCCAGATAGCGGAAGCTATCGACTACCTCTAGTTTTTCTCCCTGGAATGAGATAGAAGTTGTTTCCTGTTTGTTTACAGTGTTTATTGCACCTGAACATCTGCATATATAGGCACAGGAGTGGCTGTGTGGAAAGTAGCTTGCTTACCAACCACATCATTGTTGGTTCAGTCCCACTGCATGGCACCTTGGGCAATTGTCTTCTATAGACTCGGGCTGACTGAAGCCTTGTGAGTGGATTTGGTTGATGGAAACTGAAAGAAGCTTGTCATATATATATACATGAAAACTAACAGAATGAGATAAAAAATCCAAGGCTGTGAATAGTTTTCAGAACATTTATAAAGAGAAGGTCTTACAGCTGTTGGATATGCTTGTGTGTCTGTGTTTATCCTACCAAAATTGCTTGACAACCGATGTTGGTGTGTTTACGTCCCTGTAACTTAGTGATTCAGCAAAAGAGACCGATAGAGTAAGTACTAGGCTTACAAAGAATAAGACCTGGGGTCGATTTCTCGAGCTAAAGACTAAAGGTAGTGCTCCAGCATGGCTGCAGTCAAATGACTGACAGAAATAAAAAAAAAAGAATGCCCAGCGTCGCCTTTCTGGCACTTGTGCCCATGGCATGTGTAAGGACTTTCGAGAGAGATCATTGCCACTGCCCCAGGACTGGCTCTTGTGCGGGTGGCACATAAAATACACCATTTTG
>NC_068989.1:32578005-32578647 GCF_001194135.2 Octopus bimaculoides | reverse complement strand
TCTCTACTTCATGGTAACATGTCTTCGCTCCCGTGTGTAAATAAAAGAGTCTTTTATTTACACACGGGAGTGAAGACATGTTACCATGAAGTAGAGATATTTGAAAAGACAACATGAAACCGGTAATTTCTCCAAATACAATGTTTATATACCAAAAAAATTTTATAACATTTTTCTGACATATTTTAAATATATACTTTAACCATGTAACACAAGCCTTCTGTAGTTTTTTCACTCTTGTTTACTTTTTATATATATATATATATATATAAGCATAGTAGAGTTAGAGGTTGGAATACTAGGGAATAATAGTATCCATTATACTACAGGTATAATTACCTATGTTAACCCTGGACATACATATGTAAGCACATTATGCTCATAGATTACAGGTATTGACAAAGATAAACATGAGCTTATCATGAATCAAATTGAAAGTAAACAGAAAATGGAGATATATTGATCAACAACAATTGACTTTATTATTTTTTGATTCAATACAAATAGACTGTATCCCATCTAAATCTATTTGTATTGAATTAAAAAATAACAATTGATGTAAGTCAATCGTTGTTGATCAATATTTTTCCATTTTCTGTTTACTTTAAATCTTACATAAATACATATATATATATATATATA
>NC_068989.1:32576399-32577354 GCF_001194135.2 Octopus bimaculoides | reverse complement strand
TATATATATATATATGTATGTATGTATATATTTATATGAGTGAGTGAACAAATGAAAGAAGGGCACTCAACCAATTTATTGGTAGTTACATGTATGGATCAAAACAAGAGCTCAAACCATCCCCAAAGTCTATAAAGGTTTTTTCCCCCTCCGATTAAGGGGAAATAACTTGTCCTCATTAACATTTTTTGTATTCCTCAAATTCTCAGTGTTACCTCACGTCTGTGACGTAGTTATTTTAAAATTTTGTATTCATATATAACCTTATATAAAATTGTGTTGTAATATACAGGGTGTTCAAAAAGTCTCTCCGCAGTAAGTATTTTATTGCAAAATAAATATTTACAAGATGGAATACGACTACGAAAGACTATATTAGACTTTACAAGACTTAAAAAACTTTATATGAGGTCTTGAAAGTATCATCCTGCATTTTCAATACATAAAATTTCATTTCTTTTTTACTGCTGTCTGAGCACTTCCTAGGCTGATTTCCATTTTCTGTGACAATTTGCGTAAGGACATTGACGGGCTTGCCAACATTTTATCAGAAATATTGGAGAGTGTTTCATCTGGAAGAACAGTAGGCCTACTGCTTCTTGCTGCATCTTCCGCTGAGCCTGTGTTTCTAAATTTTCTTACCAAATCCCGCACAGTGTCATGATGTGGAACAACAGTATTTGGAAAAGTTTCACTGGACTTCTGTTTCACAGTATCCGTGTATTTTTTCCAGCACCAAACACCCATTCAACTAAAAATGTATGTTCTTCAATGGTTAGCATGTCAACATGCTGAAGGGTACACAATAACTGAGGGACAATGGCTGACACCTGGCTGCCCACGCAGTGATAGCCAAGTTGCGCAGGCACAAGATGAAAAAATTCACTGTGGAGAGACCTTTTGAACACTCTGTGTGTATACACACATATATATATATATATATACATACATATAT
>NC_068989.1:32573826-32574800 GCF_001194135.2 Octopus bimaculoides | reverse complement strand
AAGGTGACACTTTAGACACAAACAATTACAGAGGTATCAAGTTGTTGGACCAGGTAATGAAGGTCACAGAGAGGGTCATAGCCCAACAAATTAAGGAGAGAGTCAGTTTAGATGAGATGCAGTTTGGATTCATGCCAGGGAAAAGCACCACTGATACTATATTTCTGGTAAGACAGCTGCAGGAGAAATACCTAGCCAAAGATAAACCTCTGTACCTGGCTTTTGTTGACATGGAAAAAGCCTTTGACAGGGTCCCTCGCTCCCTTATCTGGTGGTCAATGAGGAAACTAGGGATAGATGAGTGGTTAGTGAGAGCTGTGCGAGCCATGTACAGGGGTGCTGTCAGTAAGGTGAGGGTTGGCAACGAATACAGTGAAGAATCCCAGGTAGAGATAGGGGTCCACCAAGGTTCAGTCCTCAACCCCCTCCTATTTATCATAGTCCTCCAAGCAATAACACAGAAATTCAAGACTGGATGCCCCTGGGAGATCCTCTATGCTGATGACCTTGCCCTAATTACTGAGTCACTGTCAGAACTAGAGAAGAAGTTACAGATGTGGAAGTAAGGACTAGAATCGAAGGGCCTTAGAGTAAAAGACTTTGACAGGGTCCCCCGATCCTTTATCTGGTGGTCAATGAGGACACTTGGGATAGAAGAATGGTTAGTGAGAGCTGTGCGAGCCATGTACAGAGATGCCGTCAGTAAGGTGAGGGTTGGAAATGAGAACATTAATGAATTCCGGGTAGAGGTAGGGGTCCACCAAGGTTCTGTCCTCAGCCCCCTCCTATTTATCATAGTCCTCCAGGCGATCACAGAGGAATTCAAGACAGGTTGCTCCTTGGAGCTCCTCTATGCTGATGACCTTGCACTGATTGCTGAGTCACTATCAGAACTAGAGGAGAAGTTTCAGGTGTGGAAGCAGGGACTAGAATCGAAGGGCCTTAGAGTAAAAGACTTTGACAGGGTCCCCCGA
>NC_068989.1:32569405-32573816 GCF_001194135.2 Octopus bimaculoides | reverse complement strand
GAGGAGAAGTTTCAGGTGTGGAAGCAGGGACTAGAATCGAAGGGCCTTAGAGTCAACCTAGCTAAAACCAAAGTCCTAATAAGTAGGAAGGTAGATAAAACACAAACCCCTTCAGGTAGATGGCTCTGCTCAATATGTAGAAAAGGTGTAGGTAGTAACTCTATAAGATGTACACAGTGCAAGCTATGGACACATAAGAGGTGCGGCAATATCAAAGGCAGGTTAACTAGGAAGTTAGTTTTTGTATGTAGCAGATGTTCAGGTGCAATAAACACTGTAAACAAACAGGAAACAACTTCTGTCTCATTCCAGGGAGAAAAAGTAGAGGTAGTTGATAGTTTCCGCTATCTGGGTGACCAAGTTAGTAGTGGGGGTTGAAACAAATAATGAATCGCTCAAATGTTGATGTGATATATCTTGACTTTGCAAAGGCCTTTGATAAGGTTGATCATGGGATGATATGTCACAAACTATGGAGACTCGGCATAACTGGGAAAATCAGAGGGTGGTTGCATGACTTCTTACAAGACAGAAGCCAAGCTATATCAGCCAACAGAGCCCTCTCCACAGAGACATTAATAATAAGTAGAGTGCCTCAGGGAACTGGCTCTTTCAGACATGCCATCAGTTACACAAATAGCCACAATTACTAGCTATGCTGATAACACAAACGTAGTACAAGCAGTCAAGGAACCTTCTGATGCTAATCTTCTACAGAAAAACCTAGATGCCATATATAAATGGGCTGAGGACAACAATATGCAAATTCCAAGCCCTCTGCAACCAGCTAATTGGTGCTCAGAAGTCACAACAACAATATTTTGATCAAAAGGAGCGGAAATCCTAGAATCACATATGGTGCATGATCTTGGGATTGATGTAAACAACAATGCCTCGTTTCACATGTGTATCACCAAGATGGTGGTAGTGTGCAGGCGAATGGCTGGATGGATTCTGAGAACCTTCAGAACAACGTACCAGGAAACTATGCTGGTCCTCTGTTCACCTTACACTGTAGGATTAATAGCAGAACTTGAGGTGGTTCTGCAATACTACACGAAGAAGATTGCATCAATGGAACAGCTGAGCTACTGGGAGAGATTGAAAGAGCTATGACTCTACTCCCTGGAGCAAAGATGGGAGAAGTATGCAGTGATATATGTGTGGAAGATACTGGAGGGGCTGGCACCAAACTTTGGAATTGAGGGTTATACCAGACTTCAAAAAAGACATCACTGCACTGTTCCAAAAGTCCTAGCTGTTTCATCTAAGGTGAGGACCATGTACTGCAAGAGCTTGGGATCCAAGGGCTCACAGCTATTTAACACCTTGCCAAAACATCTGAGAGATCTCCATGGAGTAGGAGTAGATGTTTTCAAGAAACAACTTGACCTCTTACTATCCAAGATTGCAGATGAACCAATATCAAGGCAGAAAACTCGAAAGAGGGCTGTGGTATTGAACTCCCTCCTTCACCAAAAGCCAATCCCATAGAATTGGCCAATTAACAGGTGATTGCACTAGCAGCGCCCCAGCATGGCCACAGCCTCAATGCTGAAACATATAAAAGAATAAATTCATATTGCAATTAAACATGTTTCTTATAAATTGCCTTTATGTTCATAGAAATGTTGTGTATGCTTTTTGTACTGATTCTTTAGCCATCCAGTCAATTAAACAGCATTCTGAACAATAATTTTCCATATTTTCACATTTTAATGCCTGATATCTGCAAATAAAACATGTTTCTTTTTTAATACCAGCTCATTTTTGATTTAATGTCTTAACTACGTCAAATAATCCTCAATTTTAAGCATACACAGAAGCAGAATTACACCATTTTAGACTCCAATCCTATCACAAACTTACACTGTCCAATGGATGTGGGGGGATGTTTGCTAGTATGATGTATATGATGTATGTTATTCTTTTATTCTTTTACTTGTTTCAGTCATTTGACTGTGGCCATGCTGTGACACTGCCTTCAGTCAAGCAAATCGACCCCAGCATTTATCCTTTGTGAGCCTAGTACTTATTTCAAACAAATTTATTTCAATATGGCGTAAGACTGCCTCTGGCAGTAATTACAGCTTGAGAGGTATGGACTTGTACAAAGTTTGAATTGTTTCCAAAGGAATTTTTGTCCATTCTTCAGCTAAAACAGTCTCCAGTTCTTGTAGTGATGATGCTAGAGGATATCGACTCCTTACTTGTTCTTCTAAAATGCACCATAAATGTTCAATAACATTGAGATCTGGGGACTGGTGGCCAGAGAATGTTCCTCGTACCATTCAGTAACGACTTTAGCTGTGTGAATTGATGCATTATCATCCTGAAAGATTGCGTTTCCCTCTGGAAACAGTTCCACAACAATAGGATGAATTTGATCATATAAAATGCTTAAATAGTCTTGATTATTAATTCTACCATGAAGAAAATCCATTGGGCCGGTGGATTTCCAAGATGTTGCTCTGCCAGATCATCACAGATCCTCCTCCACATTTAACAGTTGGAAGAAGTCAATCTGGGTCAAATGCTTCTTTTGGCTGTCTCCACACAAATACGCAGCTGGTGGTCAGAAATAAGGTAAAGTATGACTCATCCACGAAAATAACATTCTTCCACTGCTCTAGGGACCAATTCTGTAGGTTTTTGCTCCATTCTAAATGCTTTACAATGTTTGTTTTTGAAAGTAGTGGTTTTCTGATTACAGCTCTCCCGTGAAATCTGGCTTTCTGCAGCTCCTGGCAAACAGTTTTTGTGGAAACTGGATTCTTGAGGTGGCCATTAAGTTCTGTAGTAATTTTAGGAGCTGTACTTTTGTGATCCTTTCTAACAATTCGGATAAGAGTCCAGCAGTCCCTATCTGAAAGTTTTGGTTTTTCTCCGGTGTTTTGTTTTGACGAGGTTTTTCCCTCTTTCTCAAAAGCTGTCATTAGTTTTGAGACAGTACTTCTTGATACACCAAACATTTTGGCTGTTTTCATTACGCTAGCATCTACCATACGAGCACCAACAATTTGACCTCTTTGAAAGTCCAATAGATCTGTCATTTTAATGAATTTTAATTACCTTTTTCTGATGATATCTGAAAAGAAACAGCAATTTTAGCAAAACATATTAAGCAACACAAATAATAAATCAAAAAACATAAAAATAAACAAGCTTTTGATGGTTTTATAGATATTTCAAAATTATGATGCTATGATGCTAGGTGTTTCCATTATTTTATCCAACCCCTGTGTATATATATTAGGGTGGAACAAAAAATGCAACTTTTGCCATTGGTAACCAAGAATCAATATTTTATTGTGAATTAGAGTTGAAAAAAAGGTGTATAAAGAACTTTATGGTTAGATATTTTTTTCAGGCTCTACAACTCAATTGAAAATTTTAAAACTTGTGATTTTTGGTTGAATTTTGGATTTCATGGATTATAATTCATATTTCTTTTTAGCAGAATGCAAAACAGTAAATATAGTATCCTTAAGGGGTAGCATACCCAGTTTTAATACAATTGACTAATTTCTTGAGGTTCTGCATTGACTATAAAGAGAATGGGAGTGTGAACTTCTCTTCAGTGCCAATGCAACATCTGTTGCCTGTAGACGTACGTAGTACATGTGTGAAGTTTTCTGCTTTAGGCCTTTGATCATGTTAAATTTAGTGTTGTTTACATTTAGTGATGACTCATAAGCCAATAACATGTCATGATATTGAATGCCCAATATTTGGTATTCTATATGATCTTAGTGAGTTAGTTTTGCCAACTTACAAGGATGTACTAAAATGTGTTTTATTTGAATGGGAAAAAGTAAAGAATGTAGTTAAGAAAGATCCTTCAATAATACAAATTGTCAAGATTGTAGCAGAAAAGATAATTCTTCTTTGGCAAAAGGCATCCATCTTTTGTGTTATGATAGAGTCAGTTAAACCAAAAATCTTAAACTTTTATCTAAACCAAGCATTACTAAAATTTGTGAAAAGTAGAAAAAAATGTGCCATCATTTCAAACAAAGTGTAATGTGTTTAAAAATAATGCACCAAAAGATTTATTTGACATTTCCTGTTGCAAGTGCAACTCCTTTAAAAACTGAAATTGCAGTAGAGACAAAAAAGTACCACAGAGAGAACAAGATTTTTTACAGGATCACTGGATAAATTGAAAAATGATCATTGGCAGAATAGGTCAAGCAGTATCTGAACAGAATGTTCAGTGGTTGATTATTTAGTTACATGGAATTATTTCGAATAAATTGGAAATGTTAAATATTTTTATCACCAAAATATGTCAAGAATCAAAAATTGTTTTACTTGTAATTTTATTTTAATGTTTGTGTAATCTAGACCTCATGTAATACCTAGTATTAAGAATAATAAAGAAAACAAAGTGGAAAAGTCTATTTATTTC
>NC_068989.1:32560866-32562861 GCF_001194135.2 Octopus bimaculoides | reverse complement strand
TCGCAAACTTATGTGAATCATAGTGAAGTTCATTCACTGATCAGCAAAATTAGAAATATAATATTTCTAGCCAGCATTCAGGGACATGTTTCTGAGTCTTTGCTCGTCATCAGCTTCCTAGGGCTAAATGGCAGTAGTGTGTTCCTGTCTCATTCCAGGAAGAAAAAGTAGAGGTAGTTGATAGCTTCCGCTATCTGAGTGACCAAGTTAGTAGTGGGGGTGGGTGCGCTGAAAGTGTAGCTGCTAGAATAAGAATAGCCAGGGCAAAGTTCAGAGAGCTCTTACCTCTGCTGGCGACAAAGGGACTCTCACTCAGAGTAAAAGGCAGACTGTATGATGCATACAGTTGTATATAAGATATTCAACATAAAAGAAAAAAAATTATGGTGGAGAGGTGCATGGCACCAATATGGAATAAAGTATGCTACATCAGCCATGGAATGCGAAACACAACCGTTGAAGCACAGTTTCAAATGGCTGATGTAGCAAAAGAACATTATTTACATTATTTATATTTGACAGATATTTGTCCTCATCTTGTTTGTTGTTAACTCAACATTTCAGTTGATATACATACCCTCCAGCCTTCATCAGGTGTCTTGGGGAAATTTTGAACCTGGGTTCTCATACCTAAGATTTTTTTTTTTTTGATGTTGTTATTATTATTATTATCATTAAGATCACTGCCTGGAATCGAACTCAAAACCATTATGCCATATGCCCGATGAAGGCTGGAGGGTATATCAGCTGAAATGTTGTGTTAACAACAAACAAGATGAGGACAAATATCCATCAAATGTAAATAATGTACATAATTCCTCATCTCTTAAATATAGAACTGTAGTAGCAAAAGAAGTGTCAACAATGACACTAAAAAACGACAAAATTATGCTGCTACCCACATACTTGGGCTACAGAATGGTGAAGATATACCAGCTGGTTATGAATTGATGTGGGTAGCAGTGGTAGACGTTGAAGAAGAAGCATCCATCCTGCAAATGAAGAGGAGGGACGCCGTGAACTGGTGAGGCCAGATGCTCGAGATGGTAATTCAAGCTGCAAACCAAACTCTGGAAAATTTATCCGATAGAGTGTTCGTGGGGGAGGGGCTGACAATGCAAGTGGCTGTGGAGGGACATAGGCCCAGATGCTTCAAGTGTGGAGAGAAGGGCCATGTCCGCTCCATGTGTGCCAAAAAGAAAAATGAGAATGAGGCCCCTCCCCAAAAAGCTGTAAAGGAAACATCAGCAGCAGAAGGGAAGGAGAGAACAAAAGACGAAAAGAACCAAACTGCCGAGGAGATGGAGTTTACAACAGTGACTCATAAGTGTAAGAAGGCACAAGTCCCTGATCCCCCCCCCCCCAAAAAAAACACAAAACACACAGACACGCAAAACCAAACTCCCTAGCCCAAGCCCACAGCAAGGCCATTTGCCAAACCCTTCCCCAAACTACAAGTAAAAACTATAGAGTTCCAGGAAAAGAATGAGCCGTTAGCAAGAGTCATTAGGGCACACCATGACACGTGAGTGTTTAGAGTAACAAAAGAAACACAGACAAACGTTAGGTATGCAAAAATAAATGAGAAACTGTTTACGGATATGAAGGAGAGGTATCCAGAAAACATAAAAGACATAACCGCTGAAGTGGCACAGGATAAACATATTATAAGCCCGACTACCACTCCCAGGAAAAGCCCAGCAGCGACACCTGATAAAGAAAATGACAGGGAGGTAGGCAAATTTGTACAGCCCCTCCCCAAACTGAAAATGTGAGTAATCTCTTTCCTTTAATTTTCCAAAAATGATTAAGTTAGAGTGCATAAATGTGCATGGACTGGGGTTGCAATGGAAACAGGCTTGTTTTCTGGATGATCTCAGGACATGTGATATAGATGTAGCAGTCGCAACTGAGTCCAAGATGAGTGGATCACAAGCGTTCTCTCCTCTTCTGAATGACTATGAGAAAATTATTTCTCCTAGCCAACGAGGAGTA
>NC_068989.1:32553418-32560821 GCF_001194135.2 Octopus bimaculoides | reverse complement strand
GGGGGGGGGGGGCGTGGTAGTCTTATTCAGGAAGAACTTGGACTTGCAAGCAAGTACTGTCTTTCTGGACCCAGAAGGTAGGCTGGTCATCCTGGATGTAACTCACGAAAGTAAACAGTCCTTCAGGTTGGTAGCTGTGTATGCTCCTAATGAGTGTGGGTAATCGGGATTTTTGTGAGACCTTGAGCACTTTCTAGTGACATCTAAAATGGTAGTTCTGTTAGGAGACTTTAACACTATACTTGATGCACAGGTGGATAGTGTTGGCTTGACTGATAGGAAAGGAAATCCTGGCCTCAAGGGTCTACTAGAGAGCTATAATCTAGTAGACCGCTACAGACTGGATGAGCTGTTCGTTCCACAGTGGACATGGAGTAATAATGATGGCTCTCACAGATCTACATTGATAAGGTATTTGTTAGAGATAGAGATTAGGATACTTTTAGTTGTTCACAATTTGATATAGTACCTTACACGGATCACAAATTTGTGACGTGTGAGGTACACTTAGATAAATATCATGGGCAGGAACCCGGGTACTGGAAGATGAACAAGTCTATTTTGACTTGTAAAGCCTTCCATGCCCAGATTAAAGAGTTAGTACAGAGGGTACTATATGGCACCATCATTAATAATAGATGGTGGCATGCCCTCAAGAGAGCCATTCGTTTAGAGTCTATTAGATTTAGCAGTCAGCTAAGTTTAGATAGATCTAGAATAGAGGGTGATGTAGTTAAGAACTTAGACAAGGCCTTGGAATTTGGCTCTGCATCTAGAGTGTTGACGACGAGAACAGTCTTGTACCGTCACCTCAACGCCAAGTTGCATAGTTAGAGCTAAGCTACGTGCAGTGGGACGAGAAGGTATTAACATTGCTGGATGGGCACGTTGTGTGGAGAGTAAGAGGGGTAAAAAAAGCCTCTATAAAGTCTTTAACAGATGAACAGGAGTGCAAGATCTATGGACAGGAGGAGATGCAAAAGGCTTGTCATCAGCATTTTGCACAGTTGTTCAGACAGAGCGGTGCACTAGAGCATGGGGAGTCCCTAAAGGGCTTCCTTGCCAGTGGGCCATAGCTCTTGGCATGGAAGGTGAGGTGCTGTGAAGGGCTGATTACAGCTATGGAGGTCAAAGAGGTGTTGGCCGAGTGTGCCGGGGAAAAGTCACCGGGGCTGGATGGTCTACCATATGAGTTTTATTGTAGCATGCCAGACTTGTTTGGGGACCTGCTGGCCAGCGTCTACACAAACTTGCAACAGAATGTGAGAATTTCCAGCTCTGTGAGTTGGGGAGTGGTGACGCAGATCCAGAAGGACCCAAGCAAGGGGTATATTATGAATAATTACAGGCCCATAACTCTACTCAATGTTGAGTCAAAGATTTTGGCCAAGGTGTTAGTTAGAAGGTTGACGTGTGTCGTGGAGAAACTTGTAGGGAAGGTGCAGACATGCACCATCCCAAGCATGTTGATCCAGGACAAATTTCACCTTATCCGTTACACCTTAGACAGGTTGGGTAAATTAACCGGCAAAAGTGGGGTACTGGTCCATTTAGACCAGAGTAAAGTGTTTGATAGGGTAGACCATCAGTACCTGGCCATGGTTCTTGAAGCAGCTGGGGTGAGCCCTGACTTCCGTGGTTGGATCTCTGCCATGTATAGTGGCATCAAATCCACAGTCCGGATAAATGGTTACCTGTTGGAGCCGTTTTTGATCAAGCATTCAGTTCATCAAGGGTGTCCCCTGTCTTCGCTTCTGTATGTGTTGGCTCTTGAGCCATTACTGTGGAAGCTGGAGAATTTGGTGGGCGACCCCAATGAAATCGGTTGCAGTAAGTTGGTTTCTGCTTACGCAGATGATATCACCATCATCATGTCCAATGAGGCTCAATTATCTTGAGTAGAGGAGGCTATCAGAGGATATGAGGCGGCGGTAGGGGCAAAAGTTAACAAGGACAAGTCCATCGGCTTGTGCCTCAGCACCTGGAGGAGCAAGTCGATATCATCCAGTTTCGTGGGTCATTGGACAGAGGGTCCTGTTATGTTGCTTGGAGTTTGGTTTGGACCAGACTCCTAGATGGAGAAGAATTGGAGCAAGGTGGCAGACATGGTGGAGGCCCTAGTCCGGACCTGGTCAGGAAGGTCTCTGTCCCTGAAAGGAAGGGCGGAGGTGGTACAGGTCTTTATTGCATCTGTAATTACCTCTTCCGCGTATTGTGGAAGGGAGGGTTAGGGAAGCCCTGGTTGATGATGTGCAGACATGCGTTGAGGCTTAGGCATCTCTGCCGCTACCTAGAGGGTGATAAGGTGTGGAATCTGCTAGCAAAGGAATTCTTTACATGACCAGCCTCTTTGGAGTGATTTAAACCCGGTTTCATTAAAAGACATAACCTGACTGAATGGTAAAAGGAGTGTTGACAGGCACTTGTGCTGATCCACAAGATGGAGCAAGGCCGGCAGTAGGAATACAACCTCGGTTTTGTATAGAGGGCTGGTAGAGTATAAAAACAATAATACCCTAGGAGAGGCTCTGAGGTTCTATGAGGACCAACTTACCAATTTGTTCAAAAAAACTTTCGGGTCAGGGTATTTGGATAATAACCAAAAATCCCTGACCTGGCAGTGTTACAGGAACGCTTTAACTGTTCGAGATAAGTTATGCAGGCACAGAATGTCAGTGCCAAGGACATGTCCAAGATGTGGGCTGGACAACGAAACCGTCCAGCACACTTTTGTACATTGTCGGGAGTTGTCAGGCTTGATAATTTATGTCAAACACGTGTTTGACATAATAAAGATTATACCACCAACTGGACTCTCTAAGGAAGGTGAGGCATGTTTTTTCTGTACAGTTGCGGTGCTGAAAGAATATGTGTAGAAGACTAGGATGCAATGATTCATGACAGGGTCCTTCATTTCTGGCCCTGGTTTGCTACAATACTTTAGATATCATCTGAAGAGCAAGATAGGGCTGGAGAGAAGGACTCTGTCAAGAAGTGTGTTTGAGGAAAGATGGAAAGCTATGTTAAGAAAGGTGGGTGCAAGGGACCCGGCTTAATTGGCTTCAGAAAAAAGGAGGAAATAAAAGGAAGGAGATAGCTGCTGGGCCTTTGAGGCAACAGGGCATATCCCTTACTCATATAGAAAAAGACTATTTATTTCATCATCAATATTTTTAAATAATAGGTATAATTCGAACACATCACAACATTTTTTGTATGTATTGTCCTGTGCTGTCCCATCTATGTATTGATCTTTATGGTGGTAATAAAAAAATTCAGCTAGCAGGCCATGCTACTCCAGACTGATGATGAGCAATGACTCTGAAACTAGTCTGTGGATGCTGGCTTTGCTGGGTAGAGGTGCTTGTCTCCACTTTGAAAACATAAGGACACAGGAAATGTGTCATGTCCAACAGGAAACAGTGTTTCCTAGGGCTAAATAACAGTAGCATTCTTCCCTTTTATGGGACTGTTACATTAAGTTGACAACATACTATCACTTTATCATGCTGCTACCACATAAATCTCTCTGAGAGATTTAGAAATATCTTATTTCAACCTAATATATATATATATGGCAGTATTGTTGTCTCTTAGAGGACAGCCACATTAAAGTGGTCATAAACAATATCTTCATCATGTTGGCATGGGTTGGACAGTTGGACAGTGTTTTGTCAGGCAGAAGACTGCACTAGACTTCTATGTCTGTTTTGGTATGGTTTTTACAGCTGAATGCCCTTCCTAACACCAACCACCCCGCAGAGTGGACTGAGTGCTTTTTATGTGGCACCAGCACAGGCAAGGTCAGTTTTGGCATGACTTTTATAGCTGGATGCTCTTCCTAACACCAACCACTTTATAGTGTGGATTGGATGCTTTTTGCGTGGCACCAACACTAGCAGTAACTTGCAAGACAAAGAACCTTTGAGAGGAGAGGGGTCATTGGAGGGGGGCTGATCTTGTGTCAGATGATGAAAGGGTAGAGTGTGACAGAAAGACAGAATTAGGTGTCTTTCTGTACAGGAGGTACATAGTTACCCAACCGGCCAGAGAGAGAGAGAGAGAAAGAAAGAGATGGTGGCAAAGTACCAGGGTATACTCACAAGGAATGGGGATCAGAGCATAGATGGGATGGTAGAGTGAAAGAAGAGAGAGAGATAGATGGTGGCAAGTGCCAGGGCACACACTGAAGGTATGGAGGTCATAATATAATTGGCAGAGTATTGCCAGAGTAAAGAAGCGTGAGTAGGGAGTGGGGCACTATGGGATAGCAATGATATGAGCTGGACAGTGAAGACAGGATTCGGGAATGAGAGATAATCATGGTGCATGAAAAAGGAAATGTGAGGAAGAGAAGAGATGCAGTTTGGGAGAAGAGATGTAGTTTAGTTTGTTTGGGTAGGGTGTGTGAAAAATTTTTTTGTTATATGTGAATGAAACACAATGCTTCTAGCACTCAGTTTTGCTGATATGGGTGGGTCTTCTCAAAAATATCATGTCGCTAAACAGCTCGCTCTATCGTTATTTCCTCCTTGAAGCCCAACATCCTGAGATCAGTCTTCACCACTTCATCTCATGTCTTCCTGGGTTTCCCTCTTCCACAGGTACCATCAACTTTCAGTGATTGGTACTATTTTATACAACTGTCTTCATTCATATGTATCACATGTCCAAACCAATGTAGTCTTCTCTCTTGCCTGCTGCATCTGATTCCTCTTATGCCAAACTTTCCTCTCAACAAATTTGTGCTTTGTCATACATGCACACTGATGTTGCACATCCAGTGGGGCATACTACCTTCGTTCTTCTCAAGTCTACATGTCTTCTGCATCCAGAGCCATGTCTCACTACCGTGGAGTATAGCTATTCGTACACAGGCATCATACAAACTACCTTTCATTCTGTGAGAGAGAGTCCTTTTGTTACCAACAGAGGTAATAGTTCTCTGAACTTCCTCCATCGTATTCTTATCTTAGAAACAATATTTTCGGAGCATCCTCCATCATTGCAATTTGGTCACCTACATAACAGAAACTATTTACTACCTTAAGAGAGCCACCTGGGCATTTGAGAGAGTCTAAGCCCTGTGTGCACTTAGTGCTTAATATTCCTACACATCTGCCACACACGAAGGCAACTTTATTGCCTTCGTGTGTGGCAGATGTGCAGGAACAATATATATATATATATATATATATATATATATACACACACACATATATATATTATATACACACACGCATATGATACACAAAGCATTCTAGTGTGAAAATTACCCAGCAACAACAGGGTACTCAGCTTAGCTGAGTATCCCGTTGTTCTTGGGAGTTGCTTTTTCCAGAGTACCAATTTTGGCCTATATTTTTATTTTTGTACTATGTACTTAAAACAATGGGAGAAGCCTTGAATGTAAAGCAAAATAATTTTTTGTAAATCAGTGATCACTATTACAATCCCCACTTCCTTTATTTTCAAACAGAAAATGAAATATAATTTAAAAACAATAGTAAAATTTCAAGAAAATCTTTCCTTAATGCTGACCCCACCATAAATCGTAAAATTGTGGCTTTTGTTTTGAAATTTTTTTAATCATAGTTTTAAGATATGGATGGTCCAAATCTGCAATTTGTTTCTGTTTATAATTTCAAAATAATTTTCAGACACAAAGGTGTGTGATTTAAGGGAGATTTAGCTGATGTTTCTAGTACATCTGATGATCAGGTGGTACCTTCCTCATTTCTTTGTCCCATGTATTGATGTTTTCCAGTATTTTTCTCCCCATAAGCATATCTTGAAAAGTGATGCGGTGGTCCCTTGCTGGTATGTAAGCAACAACAAAAAAAAAAAAATGTAATTTAAATTTTTAATTCCCCCACCCCGCATCAAGTGTGTCCACACACACACATCTGTGTGCATGTGTGTTTGTGTGTAACAAAAAACATTCATTCACAGAAAGGTACAAAAAAATTGTTATTTAAATCTTTAACTCCCACTCCACATCAAGCAAGTCCATGTGTGTGTGTAAGAAAAAAGATATTTACTAACAGAAAAGTACAAAGAAATTTGTTATATAAATCTTTAATTCTCACCCTGCATCAAGCAAGTCTGTGTGTGTGTAAAAAGAAAACATTTAGTGACACAAAAGTATGCTATTAAAATAAATCATCTTTTACATACTTTTTTTTTATAATCAGTTTGTTGCCCTAATAAAATTTCTTACACACATGCATATACACACACACATACACACACTGAGCATCAGAATATACTTTTATAGAGAGTGAGGAAATTTACCATGAGAAAATAAAGTGATAGACAAGTAGAGAGAGAGAGAGAAAGATCTTTGCTGTTGCTGTCACAGATTTTGAAATTAAGTGACAATTTTGAAATTTGGTATATTGATGTACTTTTCCATGCTGAATTTGAGGTTGTGATTCATTTATTCCAGAAAAATTTTAGAAAAATGTTACAAAGGTTTAAAGATCGTTTTCCTCAATCATAAAACAGGATTTGGAAGCTAAGCATTTTGTGCATGATAAGCTGTGTATCATAAAATGAAAGTAAACATTAGAAGATGAAGTTTTAAAACTAAATGAAAGTTATGTGTGAGAGTTAAGATTTATACAAACAGAGGGAATGTCAGAAAGTATGATAAATATGTAGAGATTGATGGTGATAGATAGAGAGTTGGAGAGTTGTTAATCTTAAAGTTGAGTTTATTTCTTGCAGCAAATTATATTTTTATTATTGCTTACAGCCAACATTGTCTTTGGGATGCAGATTCTGAAAACCAAATTTGTTTTTCTCAAGGATGCACTGTTCCTGAGCTTTTTTTGGCTAAACACATATACATAACCACATATACTTGCATTTATATAGTAGATACAAACATATATATATAATATAAATACACACACACACACACACACCATCATCATCGTTATTTAACAGCTGTTGTCCATGCTGGCATGGGTTGGGCGGTTTGACAAGGGCTGGCAAACTGGAAAGCTGCAACAGACTCTAGTCTGATTTCACTTGATTTCTACAGCTGGATGCCCTTCCTAACACCAACCACTCTGAGAGTGTAATGGGTGCTTTTACATGCCACTGGCATGGGTGCCATTTGCATGACACCAGTATATATATATATATTTATATATATATATATATATATATATCTGTGCTTTGGTTCTTTCTTTCTTTTTCTTTTCTTCCTTTTTTTGTCACTTTTGCTATGAATTAAATTAATGAATTCAACAGGATACACCGTCTGCAAGTAGTTGGGTTCAGCATATTATCCTCCATTTTCTAATTGTTACACAAATTTTGGGTAAAACCTCCACTTTTACCCGCTCCCATTGATTGCACCTAGTATAGCACTAGTGTAGCAATAATTGGGTACC
>NC_068989.1:32515491-32553286 GCF_001194135.2 Octopus bimaculoides | reverse complement strand
TATATATATATATATATATATGACAGGCTTTCTTTCTACCAAATCTACTCACAAGCCCAATGCTATATTAGGAGACACTTGAACAAGCTGCCAGGCAGTGGGATTGAACCCAGAGCCATGTAGTTGTGAAGCAAGCTTCAGAGATTTATGATAAATTTCTGAAATCTATAATAATCTCTGGATATCTATGACCCTGATTAGTGTGTTGAACTGGATATGAGAGATTTTCTTAAATATTTTTCATATATATATGAAAGTAAACTGTAAAGTAGTTGGTGTTTGAAAGGGCATCCAGCTATAAAATACTTGCCAAAACTGACCTCGCCTGTGCTTATGCCACATAAAAAGTACTAAGTCCACTCTGCTGAGTGGCTGGTGTTAGGAAGGGCATCCATCTATAAAAATCCTGCCAAAACAGTCACAGAAGTTTGGTGGAGGTGCATTTATGGCTATTAAAGAGTAACTAAATAGGTAGATGAATTCTTGGTTCAGTGTGGTCAGAAAGAATATTTAACTTTAGTTCAGTGGTCAGTAAAGAGAGCTAGAATGCTAGAAACAGATGCCTAACTTTAGGAGAGGGAATATATTTGATATTAAAAGTTTAAAATTAACAATTAAAAAGAGTAGTGCAGCCAGCATATTTCAAAGATACATATGTTAAGGGAATAGGTATTAATAAATGAAGGAAATACATACATATATTATTATGACTGTGAATGTAGAGAGGCAGGTGTCACATTTTGCTTGCATTTGGACCTGTAGAAGAACCTAAAGGTATGATAGAACTTATGCTTGCAGGAAGAGAATGTTTCATGTTGTCTATTAAGTAATTGTGGTGAATCATGGATTAATATTTGTGGGGGGGGGGGGCTTCCTTAAGGCAGAGTCCACATGCAGAGTGCTGGTTTTGGTACAGGACACCGAACTCTATTATGGCCCAGGTTATCCTATATGATATTTTCTGAAAAGAATAGATATCATGGTACCATAGGCTGTAGGTAGCAAACCCACCACACATTTAAGACTCCAGGAGTTCCAACAAATCCTGTGATAAAAAGAAATAATAATAATAATTGTAACAACAGTAATAATAGCTGTAATAAGAATACAAATAACGGTAATAATAATAATAATTTTTATAATATTATTGAAGACAACAATAAAAATTAAAATTATTTTAATAATAATAGTAATGATAGTAACCTCACCTTAAGCACCCACCACAGTAGAGGAGCTCCTGAAACTAGTCCCTCAAGTGCCACCGTCCCTTGAATCTCAATAGAACCTAGAACATCCACTTCTAGCCACCACCCTATGGACACAATTGATATCCATAACTACAATACTAATATGAGCCAACCCCTGAATACTACCCTAGACTTTAACTTGCCCTTAAATAGTACAGCATCATTCCTGTACATATCTATCTAACCCATGTGGGCCAGATAGATCCAGCTGCAACTGTCGATTTGGAATTGAATACCTGCTGCAAGTCCATTGCAGAAGATTTAACATCGTCCACAACACACTGCAAAATTCTGCTAGTCATTACATTAGGTCTACAATTAATTTTAAGTAGAGATATTCCACACATCTGAATTCATTTAGATATGAGGAGCATAGCAAGTCCACTTCCCTAGCCAACCACATACACCATCTGATAAATAAGAAAATACCAGAGAGGATAACCTGGGCCATAATAGAGTTTGGTGTCCTATACCAAGGCCAGCACTCTGCATGTTGACTCTGCCTTAAGGAAGCCCCCCCAAATATTAATCCATGATTCACCACAATTACTTAATAGACAACATGAAACATTCTCTTCCTGCAAACATAAGTTCTATCATACCTTTAGGTTCTTCTACAGGTCCAAATGCAAGCAAAATGTGACACCTGCCTCTCTACATTCACAGTCATAACAATATATGTATGTATTTCCTTCATTTATTAATACCTATTCCCTTAACATATGTATCTTTGAAATATGCTGGCTGCACTAATCTTTTTAATTGTTTATGTTTAACTTTTAATATCAAATATATTCCCTCTCCTAAAGTTAGGCATTTATTTCTAGCATTTTAGCTCTCTTTACTGACCACTGAACTAAAGTTAAATATTCTTTCTGACCACACTGAACCAAGAATTCATCTACCTATTTAGTTACTCTTTAATAGCCATAAATGCCTTCCTCCTCCACTTTACTAAAACCTTAACCCCTGACCTCTCATCCCAAACCTACCCTGACAGAATAATACTGGCCTTTTATCTTTATTTTTATTTTTGTTTCCATTACTTACCCTCTTTACATTATCTTTATCTTTATTTCTACTATTCTCTCTTTCTTTTTTCTCTTCTCTTCACTCTGATCTGCCTATCTGTCATGATGTCTTGGTCTATATAATTGTCTCTCTCACATTATATTTTTCTTACATGCTAACTGCTAGATTTATTCCTTCAATCTGAATGCATCACTCAAACTACTGCCTAGATTTACCTGGGATTATACTTAGAGACTATACCTTCTCGGAAATATGGACAAACCTCCATACCCTCCAGAACAAGATGAGCTGTGAACTTTATTCTTGTATCTACTGTTTTATTCATCCATATTCTGTGAATTCTCTGTCTGAAACTTTTGTGCATACACACTTTGTCCCTGATGATGGAATAGTCAGTGTATGGGGGTGTTGACTCATTACCTGGGATATCCCAGAAACAGCTGTAAGATATTATTAATGTCTACTTGTTTTTTTGATTTGCCTTACTGTAACTAAACATTCTAAATGACCTGAAATGCTTGTCCTGCCTTGGTTTTGTTTTTCTTTTCCTTTATTATATACCTGCTGGTTCAGAAGCCTACTATGGATCCCTACCTCCAGCTACATCTGTGAATTTGGAACCTAACAGATGGCCAATTATAGTACTTATGCAGCATACCTATTGGTTTAGTTCATCGGTGAACTTAACTCCTCATATTCCTATATATAGAAGAAAACAGGTGAATTTGATCAGATATTTAGTAACATAAGAAATCACTTGTTTCGTAAACAATAAATATTGGTTCTATAAGGAAAATCTTATAAGCTGATTGCATTGTCAAATCTTCTGAGACTGCATAACTCCCATTGATAATCTTAATTATTCATACTGGACTGATGACTGTGTTGTCATATTGATGCGAGTTATGCAACCTCAGAAGACTTGATATTTATTGTTAATGTAATATATGAGATTTGATGTAGCTAAATATCAGTAGAACAAACCCTCCTGTTCCATTTTGCTTTCTATTTGTACTCTGTGAGCCACACAACTGTGGATTGCAACCATATGAAACTAAGACTACAATTTATTGTCCTCATAGTTTCCTTTTGGATATACATGGATACTCATAGAATTTTAACTACTAGTTACTTGCCATGTGATTTAGACTTAAATCATGTATGTGTGTGTACACATACATCTGCTGCATCTGAAATTTTCCTTCTGTGTTAACCACACATTATATATACAATGTCATCTGAGCAATATGGCCGCCTTGAAGCTAACCCTCATATGATTTTCAGGTAAGTGATTAATTATTCCACATGGCTTCAAGGGTATGAAGGGCCTGAATGATTTGTTCACTGGAGAAACTGACAACAATACCACCTGCTGGACTTGTGTACAAGCAATTGTAGATATAAATAAACATAAGAAAGAATAATTAAAGATAATTAAGAGTAAAATTTAAAATATCAAATCAGGGACAAAGCAGTGTATATAGTAAAAAATGTATCAAAAGACGTATATGTAATTTATCATCCCTCACATTTAATTATATTTTTGTTTCTATTTTTATTTTTGTCATTATCACTATGACATTTGATTTTTCTTAAGTTTTAAATTTATGCTTGTTTTGTACAGAGTAACCCAAAAAAGTTCTAGAGAATTCATGTCTACAGTGAATAACTGTAATGCAGGATAGCATCTTAATAGCTCAAGTGTTTCCTGTGTACAAAGAAAGCAATCTTCCCGCCTATTTGTTAAAGCACATTTTAAGACTGACCATTCTAACTTAAAATTAAATCCTTTTATATTAAATATATATTCAGCAAGAGGGGTTAAGTTCTAAAGTTTTCCATTCAAGTATAAATTACACTGTACATAAAATTGTCTTTGAAAATTTGCTATAGAGCCTATATAATGATTAGATGAATGAGTCCTTTACCGTTTAGTGGGCAATTATTGGTTATTTGACAGTTACATTGAAACTTTTTGTCCTTATGGGCTTGAATATTATTAAACAAGTTTCTATTTAGTTTTCATATTGGCATAGGTTTGGGGATACTAATAGAACTGTGTATTTACTATTAGTTTTCATATATTATTATAACTTGAGATTGATTGGATATATGTATGACTATGAAACTTTTCCACAAATGAAAATTTATTCACGCTCATTTTAATAGTTTGGCTGAAATTCAACATATTTGAGCAAGAGTGTAACAAGTTGTCTACATCTGATTTTGATATAAAACTTTCTAAACCATTATTGTATTATCATTTAGTTCACAGTGATTAGACACTGCTATAATAACAATGAGGTTTGAAGTAGCAGAGTAAGATAATTTGACAGTTGATATATTAAAATTATGGCGGCATTTATGCTGAGAAGGAAAAAAATTTAATTTTGAGAATTTTCAGAAATCAGTTGAAATTTCATAAGGTGTGCCTAGTGTAAGCAATGACTGCAAGACGTATAATGAGACATCAGGTTGGTTAACAAAGAAGGAAGATTTCATATGCAGCAGATGCACAAGGGCAATAAGCACTCAAAAAAGTTTGAGTAGTAAATTCACTCAAATACACAGATGGCTTTCTAGAAGTAGTCTATAGCTTTTCTTACCCAGCTGGAGAATAAAGTGTGGTAACCAGAATAAGGACAGGTAAGAGAAAGTTCAAGGAGTTATTAACTCAACTGGCAATAAGGGTTTCTCCCTCAAAGTCAAGAATAGATTGTTTGATGCTTTGTGTGTAAAGTGCAGTGTTGGATAGCAGTGACACATTGGCTTTGAATGCAGAGAACCTGTGAAGGAGGAAAAGAAATGAGACAGGTATGTTTCACTGGATGTGTCATGTTAGTGTGCACGAATGACAAAGTACAAATGAACAAAGAGATTTTAGGAATTTTTGCTCCTAACAAAGAAAGCTGAAATGTAGAAGGTAGACATTCTCCAAATGCAAGAATAAAGAGACGATAAGAATTTCCAATTACAGCTGTAACTCATTTTAATCTTTACATAGCATGCAAATAACAGTATTTGGATTGAGAGAGATAAGGGCAGTTTCTGTGCCTTCATATTCATACACATAAGAGGTGTTATGTTTGACCATTACATCACTTGGAATCGCAGCAGGAAGAAAATATGTGTAATTGCTTTGGTTGTGCTGTCCAAAGCTATAGATTTAATTCTCCCACAATGCAACACCACGACATGCGCCATCCAGTAGCCAATGGATGAGACAACTGGTTTCAAGGGAGGTAACTGTCTGCATGCCCCCACTCACTGCAAGACTCAAAGTCAGAACTAATGAACGATGGACAGAAAGTTAAGGGATACAAATGCACAGAGATTGCAAAGAGGCAATAGTGGGAGAAATGTGTACAATGTAAAAAAGAAAAAAAACATTGAGAAAAAAATCTGCATGCACAAAGAACAAAAGTAAATGCAACAGGCATACAAAGGGAAAACAACAGTGTGTGTGTGGTGCTTCTGGACATATATACAATTGTATGGATGTATGTGATGCAAGGCAAACAGTGTGCATGTGTGTAGTGTGGACATATATACAAATGTCTGTGTGGTTTTTTTCTCTTTTTTTGTTTTGTTTTTGTAACAAGAATGTGAAATTGGAAAACACATGAGTGTCACCGTAACAGTTAATGTGAGGCAAAAAGTCATATAAAAATTGTTTTTGATTGTCTTTTCAGCTAATATACTGACCAGCCTGAACGTGTTGAGGCTAATATGGAGTGTCTTTGCAATTTGTTTGTTTTGTTGGGTGTCGGTGCTTGTTGTGGTGGTGGGCATGAAAATGTCTGTGAAAAGATAGGTGTGTCTGTTTCAGTCAATGTTTTTTTTATCTCTGTTGACAGAGACAGTTATATCTTTTCCATTCATGTCCACAGTAAACAATTTCTCTGTACACTTAAGTATATGGTAAGGATCAGAATAAGGTGGCATCAATGAACCCTTAATGGAATTGTTCCAAATAAACACATGCATCCATGTGGATATGTCAGAAGGAACTGCAGAAGGTACAGACTATTGTCTAGGCAACATTGGAGGGAGGTCCACAAAGAAGGATCTAAGTTGAGTGATATATGAAGTTGGGTCGGTATTCTGTACATCAACGGGTACTAACATTTGGCCAGGTAGTGCCAAAGTGGTGCCATACAAGAGTATCCCAAATCTGCTTTGATGGCTGAACGGCAACCCAGTAGAACAATAGGAAGGAATTCCAACCAACGGTGAGGTTCAGGAGCAACATGAATCACAGCTTTTAGCTGCTTATGAAAATGCTCTACCATTCTGTTTGCACCAGAGTGGTAGCTTGTGGTATGAATATGCTGTATTCCGAGTAATTGTGACAGTTCACGAAATAGACTAACTTCAAACTGGTGACTGCGATCAGTTGTGATCCTGGAAGGTACTCCAAAATGAGAGATCCAACCTGAAATGAGTGCTCTGGCAACAGAGACTGCAGAAATGTCCACTAGAGGAATGACTTCAGACCATCTAGAGAATCTGTCAATGCAGGTCAGGATATACATGAACCTGCAACTGATAGGCCGTGAACCAACAATGTCGATATAAATGTGCTGGAACCTGGAATCCAGTGGCTGGAAGCGCCCCAAAGAAGCTCGCACATATCTGTGCATTTTCACATGCTGACAACATAGACAGGCACATGACCAAACAGTAATAGAACATTGCATATTTGTCCAGGAAAATCGAGCCAAAATAAGCTTAACTATGGCCGCAATGCCTGGGTGTGATAGCTAGTGCAAGGCTTCAAAAACAGGATGATGATAATGCTCAGGGACCAGGGGTTGGGGTGACTCAGTGGAAACATCACAAAGAATGGTCCCTTCAGATGATGGAAGAGGCAGGTACTCAAATCCGCAACAGAGTCCAAGGAAGGTTGCTCTGCAGCCATAGCAACCACATCAATTGAGGCAGGAGAGGACAAAGAACAAACTGGGAGGTGAGGACAGGGCATCAGAAGGAATGTTGTCTGTACCCAGAATGTGGTGAATGTCACTGGTGAACTGCAAGATATAATCCAAGTGTCTGGTCTCTCTGGGCGAGTACCAGTCAGTTTTGGTAAACAGTGCAAACATCAACGGTTTATGATCAGTGAAAACTGTGAACTCCCTACTCTCAAGAAGGTGAGTGAAGTTCTTCCCCACAAAATAAATAGCTAAAAGTTCTTTACTGAAAATGCTGTAATGCAATTCAGCTGGTTTCAACTAGTGAGAAAAGAAAGCCAATGGTTGAGTTTGTCCATTTACAGTTTGCTGCAACACAGCACCCACAGCTAAATCAGAAGTGTCAACTGTTAGAGATAGACTGGCATCAGGAGTAGGATGAGCCAAAAAGGATGCCTTGGCTAGCTTGGTCTTGGCCTTTTCGAGAATTTGCAAAGTAGTAGGAGACAATGAAATATTAGCATTTTTAGTTGGCTATCCTTTTAAAAGCTGGGTCAAAGGAGACAACTTTTCCGCACAGCTGGAAATGAATCTTCTACAGAAATTAACCAGACCCAGAAATGTTCTTAACTGTTTTAAAGACACAGGAGGAGATGTTTGATGACCTCTCCTTTAGAAGGAATCGGGTGAATGCCATCAGCATCTATGAAGTGTTCTAAATATTCCAAGCTGGAAGATCTAAACACACACTTGGACAGATTAATCTACACACCAAAAGAAAACAAATGTTGGAACAACTGTATTAAATGCTGGATATGTTGAGCCTGAGTGGTGCTGGCAATTAGGAGATCGTCTACATATGTGAAAACAAAAGGTAAGCCATGAACGACCTCATCAATAAATCACTGGAATGTGCTTGCTGCATTACGAAGACCAAAAGGCATGGATAAAAATTCAAATGCTCTGAAAGGTATTGCTACTGCTGTCTTGGGTATATCTTCCAGGTTAACAAGAATTTGATGGTATGTGCGTACCAGGTTGATTTTGGAAAAAAAATTTGCATCCATGTAGGGCAAAAGAAAAATCCTGAAATGTGGAATCGGATAGTGATCTAGAACCATGACAGTATTAAGCCTTCTAAAGTCACCACAAGGATGAAAATTGACATTGCCTTTCTTTGCTAAGTGCAGAGGCGTGGCCCATGGGCTCTTGGAAGGATGAATGAGGCCAAGCTGAAGCATATGCTCGAATTCAGCTCTGGCAATCCACAGCTTTTCTGGAGACAAACAACGAGGTCTGGAAAATACAGGAGGTCTTTTAGTCATTATAAAATGCCTAGTAGAATGAACTGGCTTGGTTAACTGGAATGTCAAATCTGTTAATTCAAGAAATGAAGCAAGTAACTGTAGATATGTGTTTCCAGCTGCTGTTACAAAGACTGAAGGACTCACAGCAGAAATGGTAGTATCCTCTCCAGAGGCAGTGAAGAAAGTGGTTCTATCCAAAAGCCAACGTCCCCTGACATCCACTAGGAGTGAATAATGTTGAAGAAAATCTGCACCTAAAATTGGATGTGGTAAGTCAGCAATAACTAAAATCCACCGGAATACTCTATGGAGTGACAATTCAAGAGTAAAGGAGATTTGATCGTAGGTCTTGATAGCAGAATGGTTAACCACGAACAAAGAAATGTCCAAGAGAGCAGGATTGGTGAATGTATACCATTGAGGCCAAATGCTAACACTGGCTCCTGTAGTCTACCATAAAAGTGGGGGAGATGACTGATGTGCGCAGAGTCTCCCTGGCTAGTTTTCCACCAGGGTGTAAGAGCAGGGCTGTATACAATGATGAGCTTGATCCTTGAACTGTCTGTGGTACCAGCAAACTGGAGGGGCTGGTGGTGCATGGTCTGAGCCAGTTTCTCAAATGGAACTGTGAAGAAGAAAAAGAAGAACGATTCCTAAAGAGGCATGAAACTTGATGAGTGAGTTCCTGGATTGCTTTCTATGTCTCCAAAGATTGTTTATCCACCTTGATGCAAGAAGTTTTAGAGGAGGCATCAGCGATGATATTATCTGCAGATTGGCTTTTAGAGAACTCAAGAATCCTGTCTGCCATGGTGGCCAGTTGGTCAATAGGAGTGGTGTCCACTGAATGCACCAGTGCCGACTGGATGTTGAGCAGCATATGAGAGTAAAAGAGTTGTTTAATGATGATCTGACCCTCATAAGAGTCGTCAGCAAGCTCTTGTAGCCATCTCAAAAACTCAGTTTCCTGTCTCCCAAATATTCATCCTGCAGCAATGAGCGGGACTTGCTCTCTGCGGACGGAGAGTTTCTGCGTAGCACCTCAGACTTGAACTACTCATAGGATATCCCATCTGGTGTATCTCTAAGCAAATCCCTAACAGATGAAATGAGTGGGGATGGTAAGCTGGACAATGCAATGTGCAGTTTGGCCAGTGGCTGGTGCATGCTGGTAACAATAAAGTAGGACTCCAGTTGCAAAAACCTCATTTTCACTTCCCCATGGAATTGAGGGAGTGAAAAATTGCTTGTTTTATAAAGGAAGAAAAACTGTTGAGAAGAAAGGAATGTCAAAGAATTGGAAAACGAATTGGAGAAGGCAAGATGGCAAAACTTGAATGTGAAAAAATAATTTTAGACGTCGGCCATTTAGAGCAGTTATGATGCGTTAATGGTTCTACTCATCTGTTTTTCTTCTTTTGTTTTTTATTCATTTGCTGTAAACTTGTAAAATATAAATTTGTATTTGTAACTGCTTATTAGTTTCTCGGGGTCATCATTCTTAGGAAATTTTGCTCCTAATAAAGAAAGCTAAAATGTAGAAGGTAGACATTCTCCAAATGCAAAAATAAAGAGATGATAAGAATTTCCAAACAAGGCCGTAACTCGTTTTCATCTTTACATAGCATGCAAATAACAGTATTTGTATTGAGAGAGATAAAGGCAGTTTCTGTGCGTTTGTATTCATATACATAAGTGGTGGATATGTTTGACCGTTACATCACTTAGAATCGCAACAAGAAGAAAATATGTCTAATCGCTTGGGTTGCACTGTCCAAAAGCTATAGATTTAATTCTCCCACAATGCAACTCTATGATGTGTGCCATCCAGTGGCCAATGGATGAAACAACTGGTTTCAAGGGAGGTAACTGTCTACAAGATAAAACTGGGTATAAAAAGAATCAAATTCAATGTGAGAGAGGAGACTATGATACTATTGGTATATGATGCAAATGAAGGATAACAGCTGCACAAGCAAGTACTAAGCCCTCAAAGTGAATGGTACTGTGGAAGAGGGAGACAGAGGAATCTGGAATGAGGTGGTGAAAAACAATCTTGAGGTACCTCATCTGACATAGATGATAGAGGATCATATAAACCAATAAATATACAGTGTTTCAGGAGACCTAATCTTCTGTGCAAGCTTGTGTTTTTATGAAACATATCTCCCTTTTGTCTTTGCTTCAACTCTAAAAATTATTGTATACACACACACACACACACTGCATTATCACATCACCATTATTTTAATATATGCTATAGTTGGATACCTTGGCTGCCATCAGTTCTCGCCTGTTTCCAAGCAAGGTAATATTTCTCCATGGCCAGACATGTTTTCCATAGAAGATTGGAAATTAACACTGCTTGCATCATGGTGACATTTGTTTACAACTATCATGTGATATCAGGGCCAGGAGACAGTGACACACACTTATATACATACATGTACATATATATATATGTATATGACAAGCTTTTTTCCAGTTTCTGTCTACCAAATCAACTCACAAGGCTTTGATCAGCCCAGACTACAGTTGAAGTTCTTGCCTAAGGTGTCACACAGTAGGACTGAACTTCAAACCTTGTGGTTGAGAAAAACTTCTTCCCATACAGTCATGTTTGCACCTCTTCACACACACACACACACACACACACACACACACACATATTTGGAAGAATTTTCTCCCCATCCAGAGTTCACAGAACATAATTTTACTTTTATTTTTGCAAAGTACATGATCATATTTGTAAATGTGTTCCACTCATTTTTTGAATGTCTAAGTGTCTTTTTCTGTTGTTGCTCTCTCTCTCTCTCTCTCTATATATATATATATATATACACACACACACAGATGGTGTTCAGACTAAATTTGACAAAATGCATAAAGGAAAATAAACAAAAGCTTTTTAAAAAAATTTTGAAATATCAACAAGTTTATGGCTGGGAGATAAGAGTGTACTCAAAATACTTGCTCTCAGCTTCCACCATGACCTCAATATAGCTCCAAAACCTGGCACATGTATTTCTCACTCTGTCTCTGGGAAGATCTTCAAACACCTCTTTGATCTTGGTCACTAGCTCAGCCTTAGTGTTGCAGGCATTGCAGTTGGTGTTTTTCTCAACTGCACCATACACACAGTAATCCCTGGAATTTCAATTTGGGAAATTAGAAGGTCAGAAATTGGAGCTGTAGAAATTCTCCAACAACTACTTCTAACACTTTGCAGAGATATAGCAAGGGGCTGAATCCCGCTACCACACAAACAGCCTTCTAGCAGTAACCGTCTCCAGCCAGGGTTTGACCAGCTTTCAGCAGCTTCACATCGCCATCTGAATTGAGCTAAAGGCCCTGTTCAAAGATGTCGGGATGAACTCTGGCATGTCAGAACACCTACTGTGCCCCTTCCTGCTGGCCATGACCTTGTAGTCTTCATTGCAGCTGTCCATATCATGTTTTACTCCCTTTATAGCATTCACAGAGCAATGAGCAGCAGTCATGTCAGCATTTTGGTACCCAGCACAAATCATTGTGATACAGGCCACTCTTTTGCAATATTCAGTTGGCTTCCAGCCCTCCATGTCAACTAATTTTTTCCTCAACTACAATTTTAATCATTATGTCCTCCAATGCTGTTGACTGTTTGCCAATACACCAAATTGTTCTTGAAAAAAGGTAATGTAAAAAATCATCAAATTTAGCCTGAACACTCTGTTCATAAATATATATATATACATATATATGTCATATACATATATATGTACATGTATGTATATGGCCCTGTTCAACATATAGAAAAGGTATCAGGAGAAACTTTATAAATGTGCACAGTGCAAGCTATGGATACATAAGAGGTACAGCACTATCACTGGAAGACTAACAGAGAAAGTAGTCTTTACATGTGGAAGATGTGCAGGTATACTAAACACCAGGAATGTACAAAAATAGACCCCCTCAAATGTCAGTGAGGATCTTTAGAAGTAGCAGACAGTTTCTGTTACTTAGGTGACCAAGTTAGCAGTGGTGGAGTTGTTCTGAAAGCATAGCCACTAGAATAAGAATAGGCTGGGCAAAGTTCAGTGAGCTACTATCTCTCTTAGTAACAAAGGGCCTATTTCTCGGAGTGAAAGGCAGATTGTATGATACCTTTGTATGAACTGCTATGCTACATGACAGTGAAACATGGGTTGTAACTACTGAGGACACGTGAAGGCTTCAAAGGAATGTATACTCCACTTCAAAGAAATTTATGGGTAATATCAGTGTGCATATACAAAAAAGTGTAAGTGATTTGAGAGAAAACTGTGCAGATATGGTTATGTAATGTGTAGGAACGAAGACAGTTGCCTCAAGAAGTGCCAAGCTCTAATTGTGGAGACAACTCATGGAAAGGGTAGACTCAGAAAGATATGGGACAAAGCGTGAGAAAGGATCTTCAGATGGGCCTCACAAAGGGGATGACAAGGGACCAAGACTTCTGGCAGTTTACTGGGCTTGGGAAGACATGTCAGGCTAAGTAAATATGTGGTCATCTTTGCATACAGGTATGTCCCCTGTATTCCTCTTCAGCTGTGCATTCATAATCTTGTGAGCTCATGGGTGCCAATGTCATGTGAAAACACCCATGCTGGTGCTGCGTAAAAGCACCCAGTACACTCTGTAAAGTTCTTGGCATTAGGAAGGATATCCAGCCACAGAAACCATGCCAAAACAGATATGGAGCCTGGGTAGCTCCGGTCAAACATCCAACCATGCTAGTATGGAAAATGGATGTTAGATGATGATGATGATGATGATCACACACACATTCTCCTTATTCCATGATCAAGATCATTATCTTACATGTTTTCCATGCTAGCACATGCTGGACATTACTCATAGTATCACACCACACAATGTCTTTCATAATCTGGCACACACAACAATGGAGAAAACTAAATAATACATGTTTACTTTGTTTTCTAAGCTCACAGACATGTTAGTTGGGGCTAAGATGTTAGTTCATCCCAAATCTGGTGCTCTTTTCTGTTTTTGGTTGATGCAGCCAATATCAGAGTAAGTTATGCACTACAACAGTGGTTTATGGATTTGGCTAACATTGCCTTTCTTCTCCAGGTGACTGAAACCAGATGAATCTAAATATAGTACTTTTGGATGGGAATTATCCATAATATACTTAAATCTCAAACATTTTTGACACATGCTGCAAGGTTTTGTTTTCCTTACCTATATGGATCATAGACCACTTGCATCCACATTCAACATGAAGCTTAATCACTACTCACCTAGAAAAGTCCACCACCTCAACTTTATATCACAGTATACCATGGACATGCATTACATCAAGTGTTCAGCCAACTCAGCAGTTAATGTACTTTTCCACATATAATTAATTGCATTACATACAACTGTTGCCATTGATCTTCAACAAATCACAGCTGATCAGGAAAATGATGAAAAACTTGTAAAGCTCTGGAATTCTTGAAATCCTTGAAATTCCAGCTATTGCAGCTGGTTTCCCCCACTGTCTTCTGTGGGTCATATTCAGTGTGATATCTCTACCAATCAGGAACTTGAACATCACAGTAACATTGACATCAAGTCTTTTTCCTGCTTTGCACTGTTTGTCACATCCTGGTGTCAATTCCAAACAAATATTGACCCGTTTATATGGGCTGCTATCGACAAGGACACCCATGAATAGGCCAGAAGCTGTGTCATTTGTCAAACAGCTAAAATACATTACCATGCCAAGTCGCTACCTAGCTCTTTTAAGACACCCAATGACTGTTTTCTACATGTGTATATCAACACAAGAGGATCACTGCCTCCTTCCCAGAATCGTATGCATCTGCTAACCTGCATCAACCAATTTTCCTGATGGCCTGAAGTCTTTTCTCTGTTTGATTAATATCAATTGCCTAAAAGTCTGGTACTTCACTGGATATCACATTTAGGTACATATGCAACAATCACAATGAAGAGAAAACATCAGCTAAAGTCTCACCTGTTCACCAAGCTGACACATCTTGGGTGTAAAAACATTTGCACAACCTATGATCCCATGGCCAACAGCATGGTTGAACATTTTCACTGACAGATGAAGTCTGTGCTTAAAGCACACTATGACAGCGATAATTGGTTGGAACACCTTTTCATGCCACCATCAGGGAAGAAATCATATACACAGGCAGAATTAGTCATTGGCACCACACTCACCTTATCTGGTCAAATGGTCACTCATGTTTCTCCACAAGATTTTCCAAATTTCTCATTTCAATGACATAAGCTTTAACATAGGTATGTATTCATAATATAGATTGAGTTATGTTCATTGTCTCCAAGCCTGTATGTCCCATCTGTCATCCTCTGAATGTTGCTACACATATATTTCTGAACATTAATCAATGCATGCATGTATTTTCATGTACAGCATAACTTCAACCACCATGCTCTGAAATCTAGAGTACTTGACAGAAAAACAAAATATTTCGTTATGGACATTATTCTCTGCACATACACATGCATTCACCTGAGGTTCATGTACACTTTCCACTCACTGCTTTGAAAATGTCAAATTTTCACACAGCACATCTCTATTTTCTCTGATTGAATGCCAGTTTACCATTTTTGCCTTATTCTGTTATTTCTATTTCCAAGCAACTTGTGATAGCCTGTATTTAACCGTCTGCAAACACTAGTATCTTGCAATTCCCCTGCACACAGCTATTTCTTCACATTTACGATTTCACTACACATATTCCATGGGGATCATTTTCTTCAGGAGAATAAATATAACTTCTCATATTGTATTTTGCTTTTTAATGACAAGTTCACTAAGACAAGAGTACTGTGGGAGATATATAAGGATTTGTGCAAGGATCAAAACATAAGTCTTTGCATTTGCTCCCATTGTTCTCTGATTGTGTTCTTAAAATCCATTTGTTTAACCTCTCAAGTATGTCATTATCTTAGGTGAAGATGGGGTGTTTCTAAGCAAACTCTATTCAACTTTATTTCAATGACATAAGCTTTAACACAGGTATATATTCATAATATCTGTAAAAAAAAGTCAGTTCCTTCTGTCATTTTCAGACAGTTTCCTTCTGTCACCTTTAGTAAGTTTCCTTTTACCAATTGCAAAGCAACTTCACTGAGATTTAGTTTTCATATGAACACATTCACTAACAAACTTCTTTCATGTAAATCTTGACCCCTTCCATGACTTTGTGGTAGACTATTATAAGGAAGAACTGGATAACAAATTTTCAATATAAACAAACTGTTATCCACAATACATACACTTTTTCTTTTCAATTTATCACAGTTGTAAAAATCCGTACTAAGTGTAGATTATTTTTCAACATATTTCAATACATCCAGAAACTATCCACTCATTACATCTCACTTGTTTTACACACACACACATATTATGATTTTACATAGGCATCATCATCATCATACTGGCATGGGTTGGCCAGTTTGGTTGAAAACTGTTAAGCTGAGAAGTTGCACCAGGTTCCAATCTGATTCGGCATGGTTTGTGTGGCTGGATGCTCTTCCTAATGTCAACCGCTCCAAGTGGGTGCTTTTTATGTACCACCAGCATGGGTGCCATTGACGTGACTCTGGCATCAGCCACAACTACGATCTCACTTGGCTTGATAGGTTTTCACAAGCACAGTATATCACCAAAGGTCTCAGTCACCTGTCACTGCCTCCGTGAGGCCCAACACTCGAATGGTGCTTTTCACGTGCCAGGCATATATAAAGAGTTTTTAAAAAATTGTTGAAAATGTGCCAATTTTGAACAATGTGCTCAGGGGTGCAGTCACTCCCTTTCCTCCCTATTAGCTACACCACAGTAGTTGCTGCTGACATAATACATGCAAACTGATTTAATGAATATACTTTTTAGACACGTGCCAATCTTCATAATCTTTATACTTTATTTTAAAGTGTTCATACATTTTGTTCACATAATTTAATTATCATCATCATTGCATATTATTTCCATGAGAATGCATTTCATAGAGATCTGTGTTTAGTAATTGTCACCCTATTTAAATTTTCCAATATTTTTTTTGCAGCCATTAAAGTTCTTCCTCACTTTGAAACATTTCAATAGGATTTATATGATTACATTTTCATCTTGGAACTTTCATTTTGAATATGCAAAACTTCCTTTGTACTTCAGATACTTTCTTTAAAGTATTCTGATATGAACTTATATATTCTAGTAATCAGTTTATAGTACAAACATATGATGTGTATGAAGGATGATTGTTGTTTGTGAATAGTGATGGAAATTAGTGGGTTCATAAGAGAACAGCTTTCTCTTACTTTTCAGCTCATTCGATGGGTTATGTCATCTAACCACCCATTTCATTCCTAATCTGAACCTCATGAGTCTTAGCATATCCCTAGTTCCTAAAATACATTTCCATGAATGATTGTAGAAGTACCAAACTATCCAAGAAGGAGAGTGAAACTGAGGAAAGCACAAAATGAAGTGATGATGCTGAACCTCATGAAGGAAATGACATTAGATTGCAACAAGAGTTTAGGTGTTGTGCTGGAAAAAACCCCATCCAACCGATGGACATAAAATAATGATGATGAAAATGTTCAAATGTTGAATACATTCTATCAAAGTATTTTTTTTTTCTAGTAAACTTCATTATGGAGGAAATTATTTTATGAGTCTTTATGTTTTTTATGATAAACTATTTAGAAATTTGGTAATAACTTAAAAAAATATTTTTATCAGAATTTTTCAAGAAGCCAAAAACAAGTATGGGAAAAAATTGCATGTAAAAAAATTCATAACAGTAACAGGCCAGTTTAGAGAAAGTGTTTGTTTTCGTTCACATTCTGTTTTTTTTTTGGGTCTCATTTTGTTTCTATCGGCTACAGATTGTTCCGATTGCATCTATGATGTTGATAGCGCTGCGATGCTCAAGAGATATAGCAGCATCTTTATGTGTTGCAAATTTTATATTTCAAAAAATATAATTAAAAAAAATATATATTCGAAGGTTCATAGAAAAATTAAGATCAATCAAATGGATATTTTCGTTTCAGATTTATTTACCACATTCAGACACTTTTGACGTTCCATACATAGTGAATATGAATTACGCTGCCATTTCCGCGTGGTCTTCTGCTTGCTTGTAAACCAATCCATTTCCATTTGCAGAGCCAGAAATTCTGACTCTGGAACGTAAACATATTTCTTGAGTATTTTTCCTATTACAACTATCATTAATCACCTTAAAGACAAGTATAATTTATGACTACTATGAATGTGACCTATTAGAGCTATGATAACGGAAGAATACAAACTAAAAGATTCGTGTGGACACTTAGTTCATGAATGTAATTATATGTATGGCTCCTGTTCCAAGCAAATAATCAACAAAGATGATGTGGCTAGTTAATAATATTACAATTATTATTAGTGATGGAATACTTGTGAGAAAATCGAAGACATTGTAAAGTATTAATTTACTCAGTTATGGATTATTTGAATTCTCATTATCAAACTACTGGATTATTTATTTTCAAATTATTTTCAGTTTCTTTCTGAAATTTTGTTAGATTATATGTTGCAATGAGCTTCATGTCAGAATTTTACATTATTACTGTAAAATGTTTTTCGTCAACTTTTCTCCATTTGGAAAGCGTGAATCGATCTCTTTTCATCAGTGGTCCTATTTTGACATAAGCAGAAATTCTATGAAATCTTTGTTGTATTTACAAATCTATTTATGTTGTGAGTGATTATTTTTGTCATGTTTGCTGAATATCAGTAAAAAGACATTTTCTATATAGTTGTATTTTTATTCTTAAACATAAAATAATAAAACCAGAATGGAATTCCAAAATATACATTTCACAGTCATCTGATTAGAACCACTGACATCAAAAGCGCATTTTCTTGTGAAACAGACTGAGACAAACAGGTATTTTACAGCAATTTGATTTACTGTGAAAAAATTGAAGTTGGTGTCATCTGTAGGCAGAAGATTTATGATAAACAAAGCTGTTATTGTAATCATCTTATATATGATACCGCATATTCTAAAAGTGAATGTATCGAAAGAATTGGTAGACGTGATAAGAGCAAAAGGCGGAGTACACAGCGTGACAAAGTTGGAGAAATGGCACGATGATGAGTGAAAGGGGGAGGAGATTTAGTAATGTCACCATCCACCGACAGAGGACGCTAATGTACGCGTAAAGTATTAAAGATGGCTGCCAAGATGGGGATATCCCAACTCAATTGGGAACAGAAATCGCATAATGAAGGTGAGTTGGCCCTTATCGTTTATTTCATCTACATCTGCTGAGGTACTACACTTTAGAATACCACGAGCTACTTCTATCTCCCTGTGATGATGCCTTAATAAGCGATTAGTAAGTAGTGGTAGATATAAAAACCAGAACAGTCGTTTTCGTCGAATTAGTTAATTTCTGTATTTTTCTTTCTAAAATTCAGTTTTATTTTGTGTTAATCGAATAAAATACAATATATTTAGTCACCATATATATTATATATGAATAATCACCGCTCCTTTTGTGCGTTATATTTGCGCTTTATATAATATACATGTGTCTACACTGACAAGGGAGTGAAATAAATGCTATAAGCATAACAATAAAAGAATTCAATATCACTAGGTTTGTTTTGCCATTTGATATTCTTGTATCCCTTTCAACAGGTCTTGCACCGAAAGACTGGAAAACGACTAATTTGTTTGGTAGTATATAAGTATGGTACGACGTTGTTAGTAGTTGTTAGTTGCCGTGTAAATAGTAGCAGTTTTGAAAGTAGTAGTAGTAGTATGAGTAAGAGATGGCGATGTGTCTACTTCGTGTTGTGACCTAAATTTTTGTGAGAAGCTTGACTGTTCAACAATTATATTTAGAAAGGATACAGGCATATAGAGAAATCTGTATGTATGGAAGAGAGGGAGAGAGGCAGATCGAGATTGGCAACGCATTTATATGGTTAATTTCTTTTAAGTACCATTATAACTATTGTTAGATTCTCTTTACCCAACACAGATTTTTCTACATTTATTTAGTTTCGTTTGTAGAACTTTGTTATTGTATAAGTTGATCATCAGTCATGGTCAAAGTTCTTTGATTATAATCAGAGCTCACTTTAACATGATGAGAGAGGAGAGAAAAATATTTCAAATCCTGTCATCTAGTTACTGATATCTTATGACTTTGATTCCGTAAACAATTATATTGTTGAATTGTAAATTTTATTGCTTGATATGATAATTGTATTAATTTTGAAAATGGAAATTTATGAAGATCGAAGTAAACACGTCTTGCTTCTGAATATATGTTGGTTGACATTTTAACGGAAGTCAGTACATTCAAAGGAAATAATTCATAATTGTTTATTGCATATGTTTATAAAATTAAAAGTGTCTTAACATTCGTGTGTCGTATAATTATATCAATTGACAGTGACGTGTAAATTAGTTGAAGGGTGAGGAAGTCATCTTCTCTATCTTGACATTCACTCATTATTAGCTATGTCAGTTTACATATCGAGTATAAGTAATACTTTATAGTTATATTGTTTAAATAAAGCATCGTATTGATGTTTGTCAACTTAACTGTTGTCATACCCCCTTTTTTTGTATCAGATTGGAAAAAATATTTAATTTACACGCGTTCTTGTAAGAATTTCAAAATATTTTGACAAGTTGATTTACTCTGTTAAAGATTAATCTATTTAGTTACATAATTGATGGTTTGTCTCTTATTCTGTTGATCACATTGTTTTCTTTAATTTTTGTTAGGCATTTTTAATGAACTTCTTAGTTCGTATTATAAGCATGATGCTGTATATTTTAATATTTCTTGTTAAATAATGTAATTTAACAGCTGTTGTATTTATAAATATACAGAATAATTGAGTAGGGCTTGTATGCATACAATTTTGATTGAAATTGTTTTATTTTTTAACTTTGCGAAATAAACCAAATAGATGTATTTTTTTACCCCCTTCATTTCTATTGATTTTCAGATATTTATTTATAATAAATCTTTACTAAATTTAATTTGTTGACCTTAAATTTTCTGAAGGTTGTATATAGAATGTGTTGCTTAAGGCCCTTGTTAGAAAATTTTAAGATTTGCAATTATTTTAGTAGATTTGTATACTCAGGACAGAATACGCCTTTTAATTAGTTCAGTTTCTGTTAGATATTGTATTGCGACGAGTACTTAAAGATATTCTGTAAATGAATTCAGAATGGATTTTTATAGTCACTTAGACGACCAGTTAATCATTTTATTTTATTTTTAGTCTGTTTATGTCGCTGTGTTTACTCTTTAAGTTACATTCTGATAGGTTCCTCAAATTGAACCATTGAAATGTAAAAGGTTTAACGAGGTGCTACAGTTTTTGATATATTGTAGTATATATCACTTAAAATCGGTGACATATTTTTTAATGGCAAACGGAGACATAAACTGATATTGAAACTTATTGTGCGGATAACAGTTAAGCTGTAGTAGTTGGGTTCTTTTTGCGTTTCGTTTGTATATTTAATCAAAATTTTTATATTCTGCTTCGGTTGAAAGAAAACGAGACTTCATTTTAAAATATATTGTAATCAATGTTTTTCTAATTCTTTGACATGCTTCAAGTGAGATCAGTATGAGGTTTAGACTTATAAATTGCACTCATTTTTTTTTAATTGCCTTCGTATAAAAACAGGTTATTTATCAGATTAAAGTTAACAAATTACTGACATTGCATTTAAAAAGATCAAATCTTATGGTGATTTTTGTTGTTTATAATATTTATTATATATGGGCAAGAAATTAATGTTTAGGGCATTATTAAAATCATATATTCTTAAATCTATCTGAAATTTCTGTTGTATTTAAATTGTTAAAACTTTGAATAATATTTTTCAGTTTTTATGAGCTTTATTAAAATTAATACTAGATTTTCTCTACGTTTAATCGTATGTTATATTGAAAACTTATTTTTAATATTTTATTGCTAAATAACTGTTTTTTATATTAATACATTTTAAAATTTTTATTCAGTTTTTCTGTTTTGAATTTAATATTTAATAAAGTTATGTTAAAAACATTGTTTTTTTTTTTTTTTTCATTTTTTATTTATCATTAAGAAAATGTAGGACTGATTTCATTATAACGAGAACTGATATAATGAGTAGAAAAGAGGATGGTCAGTCTTTTCTCGTCTCTGATATTTTAAATATAAGAAATAAAATAATTATCTAAATTCATCAAAAATATTCATTCTAGAAGGAAAAAAAAAACTGACATCAGTGACAGCTTTATCCTTGACTTAAATCGTGTTTGTGCCAGCACAATTTACCATCACGAAGTTGGAAGCATTTAGATTGCTGCTACATTGTCATTAACAACTTGACAACTACTTGTAACACTCAACAGGAACTATACTTACATCTCTAAATATCAACACTACAACTAATATTATTACATATATTATAATTACATTTTCTCGAGGGATAAAAATCTAAAAAATTTGCTTTTAATTAAATAACATGGATTCTAAACTAAATGCTTATACATTCTCTTGTGCATTAACTGCGATCTGTTTGTAATCATACTTTATTTGCTCTTAATCGTGCCGCTGACTTAATGATGATAATTTTAATTTTTTTTACGAGTTTTAAAGATGGCTATGAAACTTATTTGATATATGGTAGAATTTGTTTTTGTATTTTTGAAATATTGAAAATATTACTTATATATTTTAAAGTTTAAAGAATATAAAATCTTACTTCTTGAGATTTATGTAATGCTTTCGAAGTTGTTTAAAAGTTTACTTTCATTCGAAATTTTTATAAAGTTGTTTAAATGAATATGTTGGTACAAATTTCCATATGTTTTGTTCAGAATCATGAGTGAGAGTTTTTCTTTTGTGTTACTAGTTTCAGATTGTTTTTGAAAGGTCAATTAAAAAGAAATATAGGATTTCCTTCACTTGTTAATGTATTATTTTGGTTATTTAGGCAGTTACATACTTCATTACGGTACCCTTTTAAAAAATATTTTCAGTATATAACAGTGAATTGTTTGCTTCGTGTTGTAACTGTTTTTATTCAGTTTTCATACAATAGAAATATTGGAAGATTAATGGAAAATGTTTCATTGATTTTCTTTCCTAGTTTTCTAAGATATTTTTCTTTATTTATATTTTCCATTTATTTGCTATAAATATGACTTAATTGGTTGTTTTGGGGGTGCATTTGAAGTTGCTATTCCTGTCAAGATTTGAATTTTAAAATCTATGGTAAAAGTACTGGAGTCAAAATCTTCATAAAAATCTAAGTAATCCCCAAGTCTTTTATGTTTAATGTACTCTGTGTGAATGTGAAATAACACCTGCAGTGTCTTACCAGTTCAAACTTAGTTTTCCTAGCTTTCATGGATCCGAGGAGATTTGCTGGAAGAATTTTTATAGCTGAATGTTCTTGTTGCCACCCCTCATCTATTTTCGATTAAGATAATACTTCCCATGACGGTGAGGTTCATTTACAACTATCACCCAATGTCAAGTCAATGAGATACAAATGCACAAAAATATATATAATGAGCTTTTCAATTTTTGTTAAGCAAATCCATTTAAAAGGCTTTGGTCAGCTTTTTGAGTGGTTGGGAAATGAACTTCTCAGCTACATGGTCATACATGATCCTAAGTTATGAATTCATACATGATACCTTTATAGAATTGTTTACAAATCAGTAAGAAAGTATTTTAAGAATTTGACTTATTCCATGTAGCAGGCAAATTAGTGAGTTATGGAACTGAGTGTTTTATGTCTCCAAGCAAACTGACTGACTAGAAACTCTAGTCAAATGCACAATTCCGTCCACTTTCTCCAGTTTATAGATCTAATGAGGTACAACTGATTGGAGATAATGGACAACTATTTAAGTTGAACTTCCATCAATTAAACATTTATTTCATTAATTTTAATTAAACAAGCATGGGGCGTATGGGTTGCTAGCTGTACAAAATACTATTTTGCTTCAATGTTTCTAAGTTAAATGTTCTTATTGATTATTTGTGCATAAGTTTTCTCAACTTATATGGATAAATTTTAAATGGTGAGTTGCAAGTATCTGTTAACCTAGCAATGTAGTTTTCTTTTTGGCAAAGAATTTTACATTGTTTCCTTAGCTGAAAAGTAATGTCATAAATTGCCAGTAATTCAATTCAAAAGGGATTTTTCAACTAGTTCTTGCATGAGTTTTAGTTTGTGATGAAGTGTCTATACAACAGTTCTTCTACTTCTCTTTAATGTGGAATTGGTAAAGATAAGTTGACAGATTATAATTTAGATTGGATATAGGTTCAGGCTTGGCTGTGAGGTTTAGAAGCTTGCTTTGCAATTACATAATTTTGGGCTCATTGCATCTACATGGCAACTGGAGTAAGTGTCTTCTATTATATCCCTAGGCCTACCAATCTCTTCTGAATGAATTTGGTAGAAGAAAACTGTGTTGAAGCCCATCATGTGTGTGTTTGTATTTGCACCCCCCCCCCATCTCTGCTTGACAACTGGTGTTGGTTTGTTTATGTCCACATAACTTAAACAAGTCCTCTAAAATTTATTTTCTAAAAATCTGGTACTTATTCTGTCAATCTCTTTTGCCAAAACATTAACTAAAACCCTTCAAGGTAATATCTCAGCATGACTGCAGCCCACTGACTAAAATGAAAGTTAAAAGTAAAGATCTTTGGTACATGATTTTGTGTGAAAGTTAGTGCTAGAAATCTGGCAAAGCTGGTTTAGTTGGAAACCTCTAACAGTTGCCAGGAAATTAGCTTCTGCCAAAAGTAATAGATGTCATTTATGTAACTCAGCATACACTTATTTACACAAATATGTATTTTAAAAAATTGTTTCTGAAGAAATACATTTAATGTTTGTTTGCTGTTAAAAAAACATAAAAAAACTTGGAAGTGGACACAAAGTAAAAATTGCATCTACATTTCAATGCAGTATTCTTTTTATATTTCAAAATTCCAACTTTCATTTTCCTGAACAAAGATTTTTTTTTTCTTTTTTTTTTTTTTATAAATTAGAGTGGATAGCATTTTGAACTAGTATCTTATTAAGTCAGTCCAAAACAGAGTATTAAGCTTCAATATTTTGTCTTGAAATAGGTGTTATTTGCAGTGTAGATTTGTCTTCTGTCATTTGATCAGCACTGATTAAGTATAAAGACACTGTAAGAAGAGCAGTATTTTCAGCAGTAAATTGATGTTCAGATGATGTTTATTCACTGTTAGATCATTGGTGCACAGCTTGTTGAGGCTTTGAATGTTACTACAATTTGATCAATGTTAGTGAAAATGTCCTGAAATTATATTTTTGTTCATAAGTAATGCATTAGTTAGTGAGTTACTAGTAAAAAAAAATACATGACTTACAAAATTTATTTCAATACCTACAAAATTTTTTGTAGGTATTGAAATAAGTTATTTTGAAACTACATTGAACTAGCCAAAAAAGGAGTGGCAATAAGATATTTTATATTCACTGTTAAGTTGATGTTATAAAGCTATACAGTATCATATGAGCAAAACTTTAAATTAATATCTCACTTTTGGTGTGAATCAGTAGCTGTAAGTATTCTTTGAAGAATATAGTCCAGTCAGTTTGTATTCCTTTGCATTCAGATTCCAAACCCTCCTGGGGTTTACTTTGTCCTTCATCCTTTCATTGTATTTTGAAATAAGGTACTTACCAAATACTCAAGTCAGTTTGATCAACTATATCACCTTAAAAAAATGTGTGGTCTTGTCCCTGTGTTGAGGGTCATTATTGTGAGCATTGTCCATAATGGAGGAGCAGAAACAGTATTGGTCTCTAGATTTTAAATGTTATCACTCCACATTTTGAGTTAAAAGCTTGCTAAGATCTGCTTTTCAATTCATCCCTCCTGGAAAAGACTGCAGAATTATTAGAGCATTGGACAAAATACAGTTTTCTGCTTGGGTCATTTATATTCTGAGATCACATTCTGCTGAGGTCAACTGTTTTCCATAATGATGTTTCCCAAAAGACTAAGACTGAGAATCCTCCCAAAGTTCCTTAATACTGCTTGCACTCTAAGGTTAGATGAGTGTAAGCCTCAGTGCTTACTGTACTTGTATGAAGAGGAATAACCTAGGTTTTATTAGCTTAAAAGACATGTATGTGACACTAGTTTTAGTCAACAGAAAAAGACAATGAAAATGTGTAAGGAATGAATCCTTTTAATTTTCTTCTGACAAAGAATAAAAATGAAACATGAAGTTGGGGTCAGTTTTCAGTTTGTGTTTTTGACTAACAGCCTTGATCTTTTTCTCACCTCTACAATTTCTATCACTTATGCACATAAGTATTATTGACCTGAAAACTAAGCATAATGGGCATATAATAACTTAGCCTCATTTAGTGGTACCAAATCAACCATTAATATCTCAAAGAAACACACAAACTTCCTATTTTTAATACAAACTAAAACTATTTTAATTTTTACAAATTCTTTTGGTGTTTCATATAAATGCACATAGACTATATCAAAGACCTCATCACAAAGGCTAGACTTCCCCAGTAAGGGTAGGAATACATAAACTCTAAATTGTTAGTGACCTTTCACAAGCAACATGCAATATATTTAGAACAATGCAGCTGTGGCATATGTACAAACAGTTGAGATTACATCCAGAAAATAGTAGTCCCACAGGCAAGCTTTTGCTTACTAGTTGCTGACATTACTTTTGAAAACGCTTAGAATATATTATAGCTTCCACTTCTTCACGACCTCTTCATCTATGTCCATGATGACTATCCTTCATTGGACTGAACAGGTGAAAGTCAGAGGGCACCATATCTGGGTTGTATGATTCTTGTTCTCTCTGTTTTCCTCCTTCGGACTTTTTATAGTCTTTTTAGTGTCTCACTCACTGTTCACGGTACAGCCATGTCCTAGGAAATTGAGGAGAATGGTGACCTTGTCATTGAAAAACAACTTTTTATATTGATTGATGGCCCTTGGACTTTGGAAAGTGTAGTGCTATTTCCTATAAAGACATAGCCGCATTTCATTTCATCTCCTGTCATCAGATCAATAAAAAACATGTTTTCATTTGTTTCAAACATTTTCAGCAGAATAGAGCAGACATCTACACTTTTCTCCTTCAAATCATGAGTCAGCTGCTGAGGTATAATAACTTTGCACACACTTTTTGATGTCCACTATCTTCTTTAATGCATTGTGACCATAGTCCAGTTATGTAGCAAGCTCAGAGATAATGACATCAGTCTGTGCAACTCAATTCACCCACTTGCAGACAATTCATGTCAGTGGTCAGTATTGATGGTTTCTGATTCTATGGTTTGTCTTCAGTGCTGATTTCTACTTTTTTGTGCTTCTTCGTTCATCTATGCACATTGCTTTTGTTTGTGGTGTCTTCTTTGTAAATACCTGTAGCCTTCTGACAATGATGGTACATTGCTTCTGCATGGAACTTATTATTTATGGAACCTATTATTTACCTGCAATGAAGAAGAATAGGAAGAAAAGTTATAACAGTTTGCAGTTTGAATGACTTACAATCATCATCATGGTCCATGCTGGCATGGGTAAGATGCTTTGATAGGAACTTATGTGTCCAAGGACTGCATCAAGCTTCAATGTCTGCTTTGGCATGGTTTTTATGGCTGGATGTCCTTCCTAATGCCAGCCACTTAACAAAGTGGACTGGGTGCTTTTATCACACCACCTGCACTGTTTAGGTTGCCGTACTGTTCAAAAGACTATGAGCCCTGGGGTAGGTGGGGGTGGGACCAGCTTTGTGCTTGGGGGATGAAAGGATTAATATGAGAGAATTGTGCAGAGCAGGTTCTTGCAGAAGGACCCATATGACTACTCACACCTAGTATGGAGAAAAGAAAGTTATGTCAACTTTGGCATTACTTTCAGTCCAAGTTTTGTACCTACAATATAGCTAGTTGGTATTCAACATGTAGCTTGTTTGGTTGACCATTGATGCATTCATCAATATAAATGTATGTAATCCATATACAGTATATTTTTGTGATAATGGCTGCAAATTTGTAATTATGTAAGTTTGGTAATTTAATGATTGTAAATGATAAGGTCAAATATCAGAAATACATTTATAGAAATATTCAGATGGTAGTCAGAAGTGACAACAAATGTTGTTTCCATCTCCTCTGAAATGCCTATATTTTTTCTCTATAAATCTCCCAATCCTATCAGAAACTAGAGATTACGGTGAATTGCATTTAGTTCATTATGTCTAAGTTTCTATCAATAGACTTTCTGTCTGTATCATGTGAGTTGACGTGTGCTTTCGCAACTATGTATGATATCAATTGCTGGGGCATTGGTTTCTTGTTTCAAACTTGAATTTGTGCTCTAGTAGTCTCTATAACGTGTCAGCTGCACAACTCCCATGAGAAAAAAGTATTCCAAGATATGCCTTTATCTTCTTTCAAAGGTTTTGTCTCACATCATTAATAAATTAATGCTATTTACTCTTATAATAATAATGCTCCCCTCATAAACCCACCAATATGCAGAGACCCTGTATTTAAAATATATCAGTATATTGTTTTTTTGTTTAATCCTTACCATTTGCTTATGAAAGTATCAATGCCATGGTCAACTATAACTTCACTCCCACTTGGAATCAGTAAATCCTGATATCACATTGTTGGTGTGTATAGGTGATGTCAAAATATGACTAATTATTTTCTCCCAAATTCTCCTCCTAAAAAAAATCATTAGTAAATGCTACTGAATTCTAACTCATTGCTTGAGGTATTAACACCATTATGTTAAATCAAAGAAGAAAAAAAATCCGTAGAAATTCACTTGATAAAATGCAAAAAGTAATCTCACAGGAAGTCTTTTGAGAGAAAGTTCTCTAAAAGACTAAACTTTGTATCTCACATAGAAGAGTGCTTAGTGCTGTTTTAATGCCCCAAACAACAATTACAATTGTGTACAGTTTAGACTTTAAAAAAGTAAATGAATTATTGTTCATTAATTATGTGTGATGAGTGAAATGTACGAGAAGTTACTTTGATTCTTGGGTTTTCCATTTTCTGTTCTGAGTTTGTATTTAATGTTTTTATCAAATTGCAATTTAGCATTTGAATTGACATCTGTTGTGCTCTCAGTGCAGATTAAAATTATTGACATATGCAATTATTACATAGGCAAGCATATCACATTTATTAATAATTACTAATAAAATTTTTTTTTTTTTGGTCTGGTGCCTGGAATATTTCAACAAATTCCTATTTGATTTTTGCCTGCTAAATCCAAAAATAACTTCAGTTTTTCTCTTTCAGGTCTGGTTTTCTGACTAGACCTGATAGAGTAAGTATTTTATTCATACAAGAGGCATATCATATGAATCAATAAAGAGAGTGTAATACAAAACAAAGTAGAAATAAAAATTGAAAATGCACATTGGCAAAGATTTTTGGCTGAAAATTCAAGGAATAAATTTACGCTTCTTTGTGCACCATGTATGTTAAGCAACAGGAATATCTCGTTTTAAACACCAGCAATAGTTTGCCATCATCACAGCATCCCAACGTTCTTGGTACCAAGTTTCGATCTCCTTGATGTCCTGATGGAATCGTTCGCCTTGTTCATCGCTAACATCTCAGATTTTCAGGAAAACAATCAAGATGACTAAAAAGATAATGCATTTTGATGCTCATATTAATGCCAAGGAAATTTTGCACTATTTCTGCAAAGGTTAGCCAAGCTGATGCTTCATTTTTGCTCATTGTTTTCACGAAATTTGTGTCCTCCAAGAGCTTACAGATCTGTGGCCCATCAAAAATCTCTGCTTTAAGTTTTTCAATCACTAAGCCTGGAAATACACTGCAGATATACTTGAAGCACACCGTTTTTGTCAAGAGCTTTGACAAATTGCTTGTTCAATCCGAGTTTGATGTGCAAAGGGGGGAAATGATCTTATCTTGTTCAACTAAAGGTTCTTCCAATATATTGGCAGCTCTACATGGAGCCATATTTGTTGGAGACAGCCAGTCTTTCTTAACATAGTGGTTTACTCGGTCTCTACTGTTCCACATGCAAAGAAAGCATGGGTATTTGGTATAACCAGATTGCTGTCCCATGAGAAAATTCACCATCTTTAAGTCAATGCAGATGACCCATTTATGATCATGATACAGTATCTTCACTAAAACCAACTTAATTTCTTCAAATTTTTCGTTCAGAGTTGTTGCATGGCGGAGTGGGACAGAGCTATACACATTTCCATTGTGCAACAATACACATTTTAAACTACGCTTAGAGCTGTCTATAAAAAGACGCCACTCTTCTGATTTGTATTCCTCAATGCCAAGTTTATTAAGAAGCCCACTGACATCTCTGCAGTAAACCAGCTCTTCCTCTTTTGTAAAAAAAAGAAAGGAACTCTTCATGCCGACTCCGATAAAATGTTATACGGACACCATTCTCGAGAAGATTCTTCTATTTCAGTCGAGAAGCAACAGTTCTGCAGAATTTTTTTGGACGTTCAAGTCACGAACTAGATCATTCAGCTCTACCTGGGAGAATAGCTGAGGTAAAGTCTCGACTGAAAAGCCTTGATCTCTAGTGTCATCTTCAGGTGATGAGTCTTCTTTGGTTTAGGGTAGAGTTATCTGAGCAAGACATTGAAGACAGGAACAGGAAGCTCTTCACTGTGTGGAACTGGTCTAATAGCAGAGGCAATATTAGGATAGACAAGCATTTGTTGATTTTTCCAGTTAATACCCTTCAAATTTAGGCTACAAAAATAGCAGTTGTCCACATGATTATAGGGCTCAGTAACTTAAAAACTAGATCTGGTAGGTCAAAAACGTTACATTTGGATTGTAGACTAGTATAATTTAAATTTGTAAATAATAATAGTGGTGACGCCTTCTATGTGTGCTAAATTTGCAATGGTAAAGTGATTTATGATTTTAGTAGAGACTGTTTTGTGGTTTAATCTTAAATTCTCATTTATTTATTTTGAATATTTATATTTTTTTTATGGAGGAATGAACTGTATTCACTATGTATGTCTTAGTAAATGATGTCCAGTCTAAATTTGATTCTGTTGTGAAATTATTTTACTTTGCTAATTATTCCTGGAACAAATAGACGTCAATCTTGTCCCTACATATAAAACTTGTTTTGCAACTTTTGGATCTAGACAGTACTACATATCTGTTCATACATATGTATATATGCTACTTTTACATTATTCCCTTCCTATTAAAGGAGGAAAGCAGCATTCATGACCTTTAAATTGAAGTTTAAATTGAATTTTGTCTATTGATGCCTGTAGGAGATATGTGTAGATGGAAAGAATTCCAGAGGGTTACAGTTTTGGTGACAAATAATTGGTGGGAGGGACAGTTGGGATGTTGGAAGCCTGGCAAAATCTGCAACTTAGTTTACATGAGCAGAGGCTGTAGTCATAAGGTATTGGTGAGTGAAATTTTGCCACCCATTGGATGGCAGTTTGAATTTGAGAGTGTAGCGGTAGCATAAAGAAAATTAGCAAATGATTAGTTGAAATATTTTCTCATCCGCAAGAAGTTTAGGATTTTAGCTATGTGTGTTACTCATGATATTGTGTAAGATTGTTTCTTACTGTTAGTGTTTGTCTTGGTACTGTTGAATGAGACTAGGTTATTATGTCCTTATTAGAGGAAATTTTTGAGCTTCCTGTTCAAAGAAGCAGTATGTATCTGGTGTGAGGTGTCTGAAATGTATATGGATAACAGAAGAATACATAGGCATTGTATGTGTACATATGTACATGAACATAGATGGTTAAATGTTTGGGATTTCTCAGCGTAAATACTTTTATCTTAATATTCCATCAACCAACAGTTTGTAAGTTGTTAAAAAAATGGAAACTGGTATTGTGAGATGTATTAAATTTTTGTTGATGACATCATAGGGCTGCCATTACTGAGTTAGTGACTCCTTCATTGGCTTCTGTTTTATGAAAAGTGTTGCTGGTTAGTTCTAGGTATGCCCTGATTGAACAGTTGTGATCGAATGTATTCTGACTTGACCATCATACCTTTTTAGTTACATTGTCAAATGTTTCCTTTCCTTTAAGACAGTGGGAGTGTGATGATGGAATTTGGTTGCTATTTTTAGCAGGTTGAGTGACTTGAGGCTCTTGTTGATTCAGTGAAGTGTGTTTGTTTGATTGTGATTGTGAAACTGTCTTGCTTGTGTGAGTTATATGATGTTTCCAATTAATGTTGTTTAGTCCCAGACTTAACCCAGCTGAACTGTGATAAACTTTTATTTTACTGTATTTATGTTAAAGTACACTTTGGTTCAATTAATTTTGATGATAAGTATTTAGTAATATAACTTTGTTGTTATTAAACTGGTGTTTGGAACATAAATTAAAAGGAAATTTTGATGGAAGGTTTTAGTTTAGATCATTTTTAAACGAGATGTTTGTATCAAAGAATCAGGAGTGGTCTCAGGCAGGTTGGTATCAAAAGGGTTAAAGATATTGTAGTTGAACATCCAGTTACTTTTATTTAGGATATAGGGTGTCTAAAGTTATTGTACCTCGTGTATCAAAATAATAGTTGAATCTCACATAATTGCACACAGTTGGGGTTGTGTGAGATTTGAACTGAAAATATGTAAAGGTTGGTGTCAGAAAGAACATGCTGCTATAGAACATTGTCTTGAAAAGTCTTACAGGCTTAAAAACAGTGACAATACTGATGATAAAGAGAGCAAGAGACTAACAAAGCAGACCGTATATAAACTAGCAGAAGAAAAAAATTATGTATCTTCAACCTTTGGCATGGATATCCACGATTTTTGATGTCAATAGGCAAAGTGCCTGAAAAAAGAGAGAGAATTCACTGTAATTCTTATATTTGGTTCTGGTTGTAAGATCTTATTATTTACAAGATTCTTTAGCTTGTTTCAATCATCTGATTGTGGCTCTGCTGTTCTACTGCCTTGAAGGGTTTTAGTCTATCATACTAAACCCAATACTTAGTTGAAGCTACTTGTTCTATCAGTCTGTTTTCACTAATTAACTGAGATGTAAACAATCCAACACCAGTTGTCAAGTAGTGGGACATAAACCTGTACACACACATATATGGTAGGCTTCTGCACATCTTTTGTTTGCCACATTTACTCATAAGGCATTGGTCAATGTAAAGCTGTAGCATGAAGGTGCTTTCTCAAAGTGTAATCTGGTGGAACTGAACCTAGAATTATGGTTGTGAATCAAATTTCTTAACCACAGTCATACTATTAAAAGAAAAAAACAATAAAGATTTGACTTTCTTCTTGTTGCAGTCACTAAACTGCAGTTTGAGATACTGCCTTCATGGCAACAGAAAAAAAAAAAAGAATAAAATAGTAAAATTTGCATTAGGTATAATGATCAAAATATTTTTTCTGTTTCAGGAGTTTTCTTATATTGGATATTTAAAAAGAATTGGGAGATGCTACTTACTCTGACCACCTGGTAGGTTTTCTTTTTTTCCTCTTTTTTTTTCCCTGCTTGCAAGCTTTATTTCTAGGAGCAATTATTTTTATGGCTAACCCACTTCAGTTGTGAAGAATGAGTAGAATCTATTTCATTTTTTGTTATTTAATCCGTTCACTTATAAAGAGTGAAACATCGCAATGGCTGAAGATTTGAAACTGTCATGTGCTTAGTCCAGTGACATAAGCTGCCATACTCCATGTTTTATTATTATGAATTTTTATTATTAATAGTTTTATTACAAAGTATTTTTATGAGGTTTCAAATTGATTTTATCCCGTTAGTGTTTGAACCGGCCATATCCGGCCCAAATGATCTACCTGTTTTATGTTAAAACTGCCCAGATTTGGTATCTCACACCAACCTATAGGTGATAACATCATTGAAACCTTGAAGCTACGAAATAATGCATGATTAGCTTAAAACAATATGAAGAAGTATTAAATTTGATAGAATAATCTGTATGCTAAAGGGTTAAAGTATATACAAAAGCTGATTTCCAAAACTTTAAAACATTTTCTCTTTTAATTTTTTCATATTGCATGAATTCAGTAAGTCTAATAAAGTGCATGTATTTCATTAAAATTTTACCAATGAAGTGTGGTATATTGTACATTTGTTTTACTAGTTTAGGTATTAGTATTGATTTTTGTTGTTGCATTGTCAAATATTGAGGACATTTGGAGAAGTCTCAGCCACAATTTCACACGAAAGGATGCTATGTTTAAAAACTATCTTAATGTACCAGCATTGGAAAACTGATGTATAAATTATTGTTGGTGATTTGAATGCTGTTAGACTTGAAATATTTTTATAACTAAATAATATTGTAGAAAATTTTTTAAAAATTGTAATTAGAAAGTTTAAACAAAAAGAATGTAGCTATGGGAATTAAATCGAAATTTTTTATTTAGTTTAAGTTACTGCAATTTTTTGTTCTAGTTAGTTAAATGTCATAACAATCACACAGGTTAATATTTCCATATCCATACCAGTTGTTATATTTTATGAGAAGTGAATATCAGCAGAAATAGTAACGCATGTAGTTAATATTTTAAAGTACTTAGTTTCATTGAAATGTTCTTAGTTCAACTCCTATATGAGGTTCACTTTATCTTTCAGCTGTCTAGGGATGAATATCAATAAGAACTGTTGACTCTATTTTCTGACCAAAATATTGTTAGATGAATTTTAAAAACACAGGAATCTCTCACATTATAGAAATAATGTATTTCTGAAAATCTTGTAACAAAATTAATTTTCCCATTAATTTTTCATGTTATAAAGTGAGATGCATTCTACTAGATTTTTTGGCAAAAAGCCCCTCAACAACAATTAAAAACAAACAATCAATCAACATAGCCTCTTTTTATATGTGAAAATAACAATTTCTAAACATACACAGTACTATATGTATATGCAAAAACATTTGAAGAGAAATACATTAAGGAGTAAATAAGAATCCTATTGTAAAAGGGAGGGTGTGTTCTTACCACAAAAAAAATTACTATTATGTGAGAGGTGAGTTACAGGGAAGATGAGGACACTATCTTATAATTCATCATCATCATTGACAAATCTTATAATTCATCATCATCATTGACAGCTTGAAAGATGAGCTTATCCAAAGATTTTTTTTTTATATTTGTAATGCATCATCTCTTTGTACAGCTCAGTGTAGGAATGGAGCTTATGGTAAATTCTTTGTGTAATTTTTGTTACTTTCATGATAGGTGCAGGAGTGGCTGTGTGGTAAGTAGCTTGCTTACCAACCACATGGTTCCAGGTTCAATCCCACTGTGTGGCACCTTGGGCAAGTGTCTTCTACTATAGCCTCGGGCTGACCAAAGCCATGTGAGTGGATTTGGTAGACAGAAACTGAAAGAAGCTCGTCGTATATGTATGTGTGTTTGTGTGTCTGTGTTTGTCCCCCCACCATCACTTGATAACCGATGCTGGTATGTTTACATCCCCCTAACTTAGCAGTTCGGCAAAAAGAGACCGATAGAATAAGTACTAGGCTTACAAAGAATAGGTCCTGGGGTCAATTTGCTCAACTAAAGGCGGTGCTCCAGCATGGCCACAGTCAAATGACTGAAACAAGTAAAAGAGTAAAGAGGGTCATTATTAGAAAAACCTTGCAAACCTTCTAACCCTTCAATCAATATTGCTAACTCTTCAGCAATATTCTTTGCAGTGAGTTTATGAGAAGCTAGTGGAATTTCTGTATTTTCATCTGATAAACTTTGGTACACTAGCAACTCAACCACATCATCCTCTATGATTTCTTCAAAACATAATTTGCAAGTGTTGTGACACTTGAAAATGATGTCTCTTTTCAAATTTGTAAACTTTCTGCTTATAGAAAACTTGTAAAGTCATGGATGTAGTCTGGCCATATATTTTTCCAAGCATCATAGGAAATTAGGAGTTTTTCATCATCCCATGACTCAGCTGTTATCTACAAAATCCATTACATTGAACTTCTTCCAGAATTCTCTAACTGGAGGGTTATACTCCTTGTCAGTGACTATCATAAGTTGCTTGAAAGACCTCAAATAATATGCCTTAGCATTAACTGTTACACTATAATCCATTTGTTGGAGCCATTTTACATTCTTGGGGATATATTCTATTTCACATTATCAGAAAGCTCTTTGAAGTTCACTGGGTGGCTTGGTGATTACCTTCTTCAAAAGAAGCTATGCTTTGTTGGAATTATTATGATTAGTACTAAGGCAGCGAGCTGGCAGAATTGTTAGCATGTGAGGCAAAATGCTTAATGGCCTTTGGTCCATTTTTGCATTTTGGGTTCAAATTTTGCCAAGGTCCATTTGGCCTTTCATCCTTTCAGGATTGATAAAATAAGTTGAGCACTGGGATTGATGTAATTAACTTGTCCCCTCCAACCAAATTGCTGGCCTTGTGCCAAAATTTGAAACCAATACTATGTCTAGTATATTTGCAAACTTCTCTGTGCCTCCTTTTTGAACAGGGGTAGATTAAACTTTACATTGAAAGTCTTTAGATATTTGCAACAACATGTGAAGGGCTTTAGCTTCATGTCACCTGTGGCATTCCTCCTAGAAGTGTCAGACAGTTTTTGGAAGCTCTAAATCCTGGTGTTGATTTTTCTTCTTCAGAAAAAAAGTTTTAGCAGGCATGTGCTTCCACATAAGTGCAGTTTCACCAACTTTGTATACTTTCCCTGCATATAACCCCTTCAACAATCATTTTCTTCATCTCATCATAATCATTTAACATATTGTCCATGATGGCATAGGTTGGACTGTTTAACCCTTTCGTTATTATATTTCTGACCAAAATACACCCCTCATGAGTTTCAATTAAATTCTAAAATAATCATGAATTTAGACTAGTTTCATTAAACAACTAACTTCTTTTACTTTTCAACATATTAATGTGCTATTTGGAACATAATTAAAGAAAGGGTTCTTAATCAATTCTATTGCATAACTTTTGTCTCAAAGTGACTCTAATTACAGATAAATCCAAGTAAACTGAGTAAAAGGTAAAAATATTGAAATGTTCTTTAAACGTCGCCATAGAAAATGAATCATCAGCTAATATTCAGTTGGGTATGCAACAAAATTTTGATATAGTATGATTGCGCACATCACTAAATTATCAGTTGAATTTAATGCACAACAGAACAGGTGTACCATAAAGGTGAAATAAACTGAAATACTGGAATCCACCTAAATCCACCACAAGTTTGAACTAAAAAGATTGGTCAAAAAATAATATACGGCCCTGGTTATGGTATGGTAGTGATAAATTCCAGACCACATCGTACCTGACTAACATTATTTTCCCTGTATAAAAACTAAATCAATAGTAGTACCCAGAATTTACTTCACAAATTTTCCAAACTTTGATCCCCCGTTTCGTGGGCTTTCTTGGCATATACTGTTTGTTTACATTCTGCGTAACAGTTTTTTCCCCACAGTGATCGCTTCAAACAAGCATACTGAAAAAAATACAAGTCTAACCGTTTCGCTTCCTAAGAAAGACTATGGGTAGACCCCATCTCCTCAAAAATTGCTAATAAAAACATTTAAAAAATTTTTACTTCATTCTGATGGAAAATCATCTTTGCTGTTGCTCTTGCCGCTTTCAGTTTCTTCAGAATTGCTGCTTTCGGTTTTAGATACAGAAATATCCTATTCTCGTACACCACGTGCTTTTGTACCTCATTCATTCTTTTTCTTGGTATCTCCATATTTTCCATTGAAAAAACTTTAAATTTGCAATCACTGCTTGATAGCATGAAAGTCCTATCCATTTTATATATATATATATATATATAATATAATATAGGATAAAATCTTTATAAGAATTTATCAAGTAGTCAGCGTGAAAAAACCCCATAAGGAAAAAAACTCATCATTTTTTCCCCATAAATATATATAATTTATATAAGGGCATTAACTATATAGTAATGCCTCACGCTTAGAGGGACTAAATAAGTAAAAAACTACCAAAAAATAAGCAACATATTTACCGAAAGCGAGGGAATGCAACTTTCAAAAATTAATCTCCTAAAAACATTTAACTTAACGGCAAACCACTTGTTTCTCAATTAATACAGCAAAAACTGTGAAGAAAGCTGCATCTTTTGTTCATCAGTACACGTATGGTCGAGACACATAAAAA
>NC_068989.1:32512912-32515391 GCF_001194135.2 Octopus bimaculoides | reverse complement strand
TATATATATATATATATATATATATATATGTGTGTATATATGTTTATATACATATATGTGTATATATATATATATAGATATATATATATATATGCAGCATATAAGCTATATAGCTCATATATATGCAGTATATAAGCTATTGGGAAATTAAGACTATTTCTTAGAGTGTAGATGAGAAAGATATGCCATAACATACATCTGGAAGATCCTCGAAGGACTTGTCCCAAACTTTGGCATCGAGAGTTACACAAATACTAAAACTGGGTGCCACTGCACAGTGCCAAGGTCTCTAAATTTGCCATAAAGATGTAGGACAAGATACTGCGATAGCCTGGGCTTCAGAGGTCCACAGCTCTCCAATATCCTCCCAAAGGACCTCAGAGACCTGCATGGGGTGGATGTAGGTATCTTCAAAATAAAGCTGGACCTCTTCCTGTCAAGTGTCCCAGATGAACCAACTTCACTGCAGGAGGTGCAGATGAGGGCAGCTGCATCAAATTCTCTCCTGCACCAAATGTCAATTCCTGAAAAGCATTCGTGAAGTAAAATTATGTAACAACACCAAATGGCGGTGCCCCAGCATGGCCATAGCTCATGAACTGAAACTAGATAAAAAAAATTTTTAAATACATATATATGTATTTATATATGTTTGTGTGTGTGTGTGTGTGTGTGTGTGTGTTTATGTATATATATGCGTGTGTGTATACATATATATATGAATATGGAGGTGTGGTTTACATCAGCGGCTTTAGCCAGGCAACATGCTGTGACTTTCTTCAAAACGGACGATGTGGTTCTGCTACCCATTTTCCTGGGAAGGCGTGCTTCTAGGGTAAGGGTGGAAGAGATCCCTCCTGAGGTGGGTGTTGCATGGCTGGTAGCCGCCATCCTTTTGGGAATGGAGGAAAAGGTGATGGTCCTCCAGACCAAAAGTGTACCACAAAGAAATTGGCATGGGCAGGGCCTGGAAATGATAATTCAGGCCACCCTGGAAGATTTAGAGATGGTGGCTGAGAGTCATGGTGGAGAGCAGCATGTACCATTACTTTAAATATCGCCAAAAAGGTCACATAAAAGCAGACTGCCCTCCACCTACCGCAAAGGAAACAATGACAGAAACCTCACCTCCACCTCTTGTGACATCATGTGTGAGCAAAAAGGAGCTGGAGAAGGAGGAAGAGCATCAGGAAACAGAAGAGAAAGATGGATGGAATACAGCATCAAAGAAACCAAAGTGAAGGAAAGAAAGAATCAAAGTGAAAATGTGAACCCTAACCCTATTCCCACCCTGTCCTACCCTCCTCCTGCAGTCACCAACCCTCACCCCGCTCCGCCTGACACAGACACAAAGACAAACATACAGGATCCCAAAATTCCCCCATCCGCACCCCAAAAAGAAAAAAAGGAAAATACAGTATTCTATTTTGTACAGCAATAGAATAAGAGGAAATAAAGTCCTAAATGTCGGTGGACGTTTCAAAATGTGAGGGATGGCCTGAGCACGTTGAATGCGCATAGTAAGCAATGAAGAGAGGAGTGCACTAAAGAAAAGGTTCGGAGCGGAGATTGTGGACTTAGAAAAAGAGGTAGATGTAAGTAAGTTGCCACCATGGGTGGCCTTTCGCCATCTTGAACTATTTGTAATGAATTAATGCTGTAAAGGCAAAAAAATTCTAACAAAATAGTTTAAATGAGGTTGCTTGGATGTAGGGGTTGAGTGGCCGTCATTCCACCTTCCATTATTCATAACCATCTTTTTCATTCGTTTTTATTTTTCCCCCACATATATGTTTGTCTGTCCCTCTTCGTTTAGGCCCTTGTGAGTAATAAAGAAAAATGTGTAACTCTTTGAAACTTTGTTCATCCTGATGAAGAGGTCATTGCTTAAGATACGTATAGCATGCATGAACTCTCAAAATGGCCATAGATGTTGGATGTTAAATTACTTTTTGGAATGATTCACGAACATGTGGATTAGTTACTGGATTCGATTTATATTCTCCTGCAATTATAATGGACTACGACTATATTGACTTTTACATTATATATATAATTTTTGTAGTTTGGCATAAATTTTTTTTGATATACTTTTCTCTTTAAATTTTTAGTCAAATAACTTCCTGTAATAATCTTTTTAAGATGATTTTTAGTAAACTTTTATATACGTTTTCTAGGCAAGTCCTGTGTATTTTGTATTTTTTTCTATGTGATTTTTACCTGGTGTATGTTTTTTTGACATTTGAAAGTCATGGTATCATTTATATGTAACGAAGTGTAGAAGCGTGGATATATAAAGCTTGTTAACCTGATTTCAATGTTAACCCTAACCCTATATTATTGATATGAGTCTCTGGCTCAATATCATTTGAGCACTTCTCTCCTGCATTCCTATATATATTCATCTTTTCAATCAAAAGAAACGTAATTTATAATTTACTTCCTGTTTTATATATATATATATATATATGTATATATA
>NC_068989.1:32509013-32512452 GCF_001194135.2 Octopus bimaculoides | reverse complement strand
TTAAAATTACATAGAATAAATTTTATGGCACTAGCTTGGAAGGAAATCATTTGTATAACATTTCCCCCAACATTACTTCATCTCAGCATTTTAAAAAATCTGCTGTTATTCCTTTTATTTTCCCTTTGTTGGAGACTGTCGCTCCACCACACTCTACTAGAACTTTCCCTCCTCTCTTACCTATCTTTCAATACAGTTAACATTTCTTCTCACTCTAAAATATTAAACTTATTCCTCAAGGTATAAAATAAAGGCTATGCCTTGAGGAAGAGGTCTAACAATGTTGTGTGTATGTGTGTGGGGGGGGGGTGTAAATCACTAAACATCTGCAAATAAGGAGCTAACTGACTTATTAGCTTCTTGGAAATTTTGCAACAAGAGGTCAGAGGTAACCACAATCCTGCATTAACCTCCAATTAATTACTTGTAGCAATGAAAACAAACATTTTATATTAACTCTAAGCACTGATCAAATGTTGATTAACTTTATATGAGGTATTTTGCATAATAAAAAAAAAATATGCAGAGAGTAAATTACACACCCATCCTCTTGTCCTGGTTTGTGCATTTTATTGACATGGAAATATATTTTCAAATTGAAAAACATTTTACAATTGTCATTACTAAGTTTGGTGCACAATTACATAATTATACAATAAATTACATAACTGATTTCAATGTTTCAAAACATGATGCACACTACTTAACACTAACAACTTCCAGCAACAAAATTGAAGACTTTTCAGTCAGCATGTTGAAAATACTGAGAAAATGTTTCATTTTTACTCCAGACAACCATATTTTTGACATCATCAAAAACAAAATGTGAAGATAAAAATAATAAGATGTAAAACAAATGGAGTCACTCAATGCTGGACCAACACAAAAATTAAACACCACTGAACTTCAATCCAATCTCAACAAAATCCTATAAGTACTTCCTACTAAATCAATGATCTACTCGTCGTCACTTTTAACACACACACACACACACACACACACACACACACACACACGCATGCATGCAAATGATATTACACTTTATTCCTCATCTTTTTAAACATGTCATCCACATGTACCCTAATTATCACACTCTCTTTTCAGAAGCCTGAAAAGGCATTAAAGGTGGAGAGAACAGGTAAATCTGATCTTACACAGTACATGGACACAAATGATACACTATCATAGAAAGAGTCTTGTTGTACACATTCCCAGTAAACATTAAGAGCACACAATTTATGCCTTCTAGCTTGGTATAAAAATCTAAATTTCTCACAACCACCTCAGTCATATAAACCTTAACAAAACATCTTAGGCAGCAGAAAGGTCATTTCACTTACTGGTAAACATTCACCAACAAACTACAACCAATATTTCTTCACTTTTTGATTCTCTTCCAAGAGGGTCTCTGCCAACTTAGTAGAAACTGCAGAAGGCATAAATTGTGTGTTCTTACTGTTTAATGGGAGTATGTAGCACATAACTCTTTTACAATAATAGTGTAATATTCCTGTCTTTGAACAACAATGGTTTCTTGCTCTTGGAAACTTTAGTTGTTGCCTTTGACATGAGTAAAACTTTCAACCACATCTACTCATTAAGACCCCTAGCTGGTACCTTGCATATAAGCTGTCTGTCTCACCTATTATTCTAACATAGCTGTTTCCAAACCATACAGATGCATATCCTTTCTGCAATACATAAATTACATTTTTTTTTTATCACTCGCATACACAGTCCTATACAGATACTACCCTTCACTCCTTTATCTCCCAACCTTCATAAAGTTGAATGGATGTAGCCCGTGGATTTGCAAGTCAACCTCATGAACATTTTTCTTTCTATACATAAATGACCTTCTCACTGTTACTTTTAGTAATACACACTCTTATACAGATCCCACCCTGTATTTATTTTCCACACAAAGGTTTCACTCCAGACATGACCGTCTAGGACAGCAATCTCTAACCAAAACTGCTTGTTTATAGGCTACATCCAGCTCTTAGATCAATATCCCCATTAGATTACTTCACTGCTGCATGAAGTTAAGTTCTCTTTGACCTACATTATCAACTCTGGTGTTCCCAAAGATTTGAATTTGTTACTCACACTCTTCTAATATAGAAGACCTACTTAACAATATTTGCCATTGTTTTCCTGGACCTGTTGACAATTCAAGGGAGACATAATTGTACTGACTTTGAAAATATCCTAGGAGATTATGAGATTTTAATAACCTCAAACAGTATACAGTCAATAGCTACATTATCTTCAGCCCTCTAAGGCTCTCATCTTAGATGATCTTTCATGACAACTTTGCATATCATTGCCAAAACTGCATTTTTAAACATACAAATCCAAAATACTTTGACTTGCTTAGTTGTTTTTTTTTTCTTGTTGCTTCCAAACAAAAGCTGTTCAACTGATTTATGGAAATGCATTCACCAATACATGGCAAATTTATGTCATAGATGCACATTTTCTTTAATCCTACAATAGCCTCAATACCTCTAAACTAGTCAGCTGCATCCTCTATTAGCTATGCACCCAGTTTTCTGTGCTCATGCTCACACACACTGTGAAATCAGTTGCATCAGGATAGGGGCAGTACTCATTCTTTCATCATCATTTAATGTCCACTTTCCATGCTGGTATGGGTTGGACAGTTTGACAGGAGCTGGCCAGGCAGGAGCCTGCACCAGATTTCTGTCTGTTTTGGTGGGGGTTTTTACAGCTGAATACCCTTCCTAACACCAACTATCTAGCAGAGTGAACTGAGTGCTTTTTACATGGCACAAGCACAGGCAAGGTCGGTTTTGGCATGTAGAACTGTTTGTTGCCATTCATACAAGTTTTGAAAAAAAACTGATTATCTGTCAATAAATGCAAAGGACTGCATTTTAAGTACCACAGCAATAATGAAGAAGCAAAAACAAACTGATAACACAAGGTAACTATATACACCAATGTAAGGCAGGGAACCAGGGTCAGCTATCAAGAGAAATTTGCAAGGACTTTGAATTGAATCAAGACCTATACCAATTCTACAAAGAAGTAAGAAAACTGCTCGATTGTTTACATGGAGTACCAAAGTTCACAGAAAATAAGAGTATCAACAGCCCAGTGGATTCTTTCTTTGAGAAAATTACTGAAAACATAAACCACAACGAAAGCAAAACCAAAACAACACTGAAAGAGGACTCCTACTATCACACAATCATGCGACAGCTGCTTACAAACATATAGAAATGAATAAAGAATATAAAGAGCTCAAAAGACAGGTTACAACAAAATTTAGAATGTCACAACTAACATCAACAGGTTGCAACAAAATTTAGAATGTCACAACTAACATCAACAGGTTGCAACAAAATTTAGAATGTCACAACTAACATCAACAGGTTGCAACAAAATTTAGAATGTCACCACTACCATCAAC
>NC_068989.1:32503819-32508755 GCF_001194135.2 Octopus bimaculoides | reverse complement strand
ACAACAAAATTTAGAATGTCACAACTAACATCAACAGGTTGCAACAAAATTTAGAATGTCACAACTAACATCAACAGGTTGCAACAAAATTTAGAATGTCACCACTAACATCAACAGGTTGCAACAACATTTAGAATGTCACCACTAACATCAACAGGTTGCAACAACATTTAGAATGTCACCACTAACATCAACAGGTTGCAACAAAATTTAGAATGTCACCACTAACAACAGGTTGCAACAACATTTAGAATGTCACCACTAACATCAACAAACTATTAAGTAATAGAAAGAATATGACACAAGTTGATAGACTTGATGTTATCCATGCTCTTATGGACATCAGCTGTTCTACTGTATTGTGTTGCAGTTTAGTGGTTTAAGATCTTTACTGTCACATTTTGTCCATCAGGTATTTTGTAGCTATCTTGTGTTCTTAGATTGCAAAATCATGCATACAGCTGATAGATAAGGCTAACAGAAATTGACTGAAATGAGAATTCCCAAAAATGGAATATTTCTGTCTCCCAAATAAATAAATAAAAAACACTCGAAATAAACATCAGAAATTCAGCTTTTATTTTCAATTGCAAATGAACTTAGTAATGAACTCAAGAGCCACCAGCTTTATGGTAAACTACCAAAACTATGAGGACTGCTGATGAAAACAAGTAAATTACTTGCTCTTAAACACAAACTACAAGTAAAAAGCCCAAAGCTTTGTCATTCTAAGAAATTACAAGAAAATAGGAGTGAACTCTAAAACACAAGTTTGCAACAGCATAACTGCAATGCAAAAGGCCATATCATCAAGTTTGTAAATGTTCCTCCTCCCCAAAATGATCTGGAGTCATTCTGAGAGGAAATCTCAAAAAACCATAAAGTAACATTACTAAATGGAAAAACACTTGGAAAAGACTTGATAGTCAGTTACCTGTATATGAAGTTCTGCATTCTACAAAGTTCTTAACCTATTCAAAAGAATCATGGATGTTGAATTCAAGGTGCCAGACTGGATGACAGTTGCAGAGACAAACACTTGTGTCTAGTGCTGTAAAGCATGGGCACACTGGACAGTTGTCCAAGAGTCAGTCCCACAGGTCTAAGGGCCCAATACTTATCTACATAGGTTTGTAAAATTTTGTCAATAAATAAATAAATAAATAAATATAAAACTGAACTGTAAAAATATTTGCTAATAGAAAATATATATTTTTAGAATGAATACCTTAATTTTAAAATCAGACCTTTTTTTTTTTTTTTTTTGTTCTCATCTTATATATGAATTAAGATAAGTCTTCAGCTGAAAGGATGTATACAACTTTTATAGGGCAGAGAAGGGGGAGGAGGAGATGGGCAAATTGTGAAGAATTTACCAAACTAATGGGTCGTATTCTTTGTGCTACTTCTAAAAAAATACAATGCCACCTAGGCAAAATCCTTTCGGTGGAAGGGGAAGCCACCCTTCCTGCGCATACATAAAACTTTTGTGCCAGTAGGCCGTGTCAGTTCCAAGCTGTTACACCAAGAATACAGATGTATGATGCACACTTGTCAGATTCCCATTTTCACACAAGATGACTGAATGCATTCATGGTCTACCAGTGTGAAAATTTTTATGCATGCACAGGAAGGGTGGTATCACCTTCCACCAAAAGGATTTTAGCCATGCAGCATTAGTTTTGGCAGGAAAAAATAAAGTTGGATACTTTTTGAATGCACCTCATATGTCTGGACACTATACTGGATTGCAATCATTGATGTATCTACTGAATCATGTCCTGGAAACAGCTTAAACTTGGTAGGGGTAAAAGCAGCAGTGTGTTGTCTACAGATTGTAAAATTCTTGACTTTATTCACAATCTATATTACTTTCATTTGCTTTTACATTTTGATGAAATATTCTGACCTCAGTTTTAGAAAAAGATGCTGTGGTCAATCAGTTATTTGCTGTCACATTTTGATACTTTTCAAGCTCTACTTAGAAGTTTCAAGAAAGTTAAATATACACCAGACTCTGTTGTCACCTGACACTGAATAGGTGATCTCAAGTTAAAAAATCAGAATGATTGAGTAAGAAAATATAGAATCTGAAAACAAACTTTCTAGTAAGTTGTTAGAATGACATTCCCAAAAGAGAGAACAAAACAAATCAAGTCCTACAGTTAAAAGTGAACATACTTGATGCTATCAGTCTTGAAGGCTAGAAGAGTACAGATTCAGATTATAGTGATGGAGGAAAACAAGAAAATTGAAGTTCATGTCCCAGTAGTTTGACAACAAATATGAAGAGGTACTTCTCAGGAACAGTGAAAAACTCAGCAGAAGCTTTTCTCCCTGTTTGAGACTCTTGCTAAATTCAAACAGAGAATATGGACATCTGGTTAATGTATATATTGCAAAAACTCAATTATAGAGACCTTCTAAATGAATGTGAGCATCTTAAACTTCTATCTTATTCTTAATGAAACTGCAAGATGCTCCCTGCATTGTATAGAAATTTAATTTACATCAACTTAAAATCTGTATTTACTATACTAGTGTTGAAATTGCACTCAGAATAATCATGTGCATTTTAGAGAAGTACTAGTTGAAGCCATTTGACAAGGAGGAGTAGATGAAAGGCATGACACAAGACAACCAGAAGCTCCACATGATAACCTTCTGAGGGCTAAAGATAGAAAGTGATAAGGTTGTAGAAGAGTGAAATACATAGAAACATAAGTGGAAGAGTGATAATAACAGATTTATACCAGGCACCTAAAAGAAAAGCGAGGTAACATAATGATTTAGCAAGGAGATATGCAGAAAGTAAGCAGTATGCCAATGTTCTGCAGGATGAGGAAGAGAGATATTAGGTACTCCAAACTACAAGGCAATGTAGAGAAAATCAAGACATTATGGGAGAGATATGTGTACAGATGGATAAGTGTAAACCTGCATGAAAGTGGTTTCTATGAAAGAAGACTAGAAGAAAAGTGTTCTCAATAAGGACTCAACAAAGGGATCAGCCATTCTAGGTGATAGCAGTATGACAGATAAAGCAATTATGGATATGAAGGCAAGAAAGTCCCTGGTCTATCAGGAATTACTGCTGAGGTGCTTAAAATATCTAGCAGACTAGGATATGGCCTAGTTACTCATAAGTTCAATCAGGATATATATGACTGGTATAGCAGCATTTTAGTTAACTGTTACAAGTGTAAAGGAGATGACTTAGGGAGAAGTAATTACAGAGGTATCAAATTGCTGGACCAGGCCATGAAAGTTATAGAAACAGTTGTAGTTCAATTAATTAGGGAGAGAGTTAGATGAGATGCAGTTTGGTTTTTACCACAGAAAATACCACAGATTCCCTCTTCCTGATGAAGTACTTGGCTAAAAGTGATCCACTGTACTTAGCATTTGTTGACCTGGAAGAAAGCTTTTGACAGAGTCATTCACTTTGTGATATGGTAGTCACTGAGGAAGCTAAAGGTAGAACAAGAGCTTGTGAGAGCCATACATGCCATGTACAGGGGTGCTGTGAGGTGAGAATTGAAAAAGAGTTTGACAACAAATATGCAAGTAAAAGTTATCAAGCCTTGTTTCTAAGTCTCCTATTTATCGCAGTCCTTCAGGTCATAACAGAAAAGTTTCAGATTGATTGCTCATAGGAACTACTGTATGCAGACACACTAATTATTAAAACTGAATCTGTAGAATTTCAAAAAAAACCAGATGTGGAAAAAAACCTGTAATCAAAAGGTTCATACTTAATTTAGCAAAGACCAAAGATTTAGTAAATAGGAAAACAGATAGAACACTTCTACATATGAAGCAAGGCCTTTTCCCTAATGGAAGGGAAGGAATGGAAATTCCATACTGTATACCCAATGCAGACTGAACACTCAAGATGTGCATAGGATCCACAAGAAGCATAACAGTGAAAGTAGACTTCATATGTGACATATATGCAGGAGCAATAAACACTAAAAGTACAGGAAAAAAAGATATTCTCAAATATCCATGAGGTCCCTAGAAGTAGTAAATGGTTTCTATTCATTATTTACATTTGACAGATATTTGTCCTCATCTTGTTTGTTGTTAACACAACATTTCGGCTGCTATACCCTCCAGCCTTCATCAGGTGTCTTGGGGAAATTTCAAACCTGGGTTCTCAGTCCTAAGGTATTTTTCAATGATGTTGTTGTTGTTGTTGTTGTTGTTGTTGTTGTTGTTGTTGTTGTTGTTGTTGTTGTTGTTGTTGTTGTTGTTGTTGTTGTTGTTGTTGTTGTTGTTATTATTATTATTATTATTATTATTCAGGTCATTACCTGGAATTGAACTCGGAATCTTGGGGGTCAGTAGCCCGCGCTCTTAACCACTATGCCATATGCCCATAAATAATGTAAATAATGTACATAATTCCTCATCTCTTAAATATAGAACTGAATGGTTTCTATTGCCTAGGTGATCTAATTAACAGCCAAGGGGGTTTAGTGAGTTGTGGGGTCACCAGTTTAGTGGATTGGTAGGTAAGTTAGTTCAAAGTTGTAACGTGTTCAAATGTAATGTGTTGGAAGATAACAATGTCACAATATAACGTGGAATGAAGTGTATCGTCGTCGTCGTCGTTTAACGTCCGCTTTCCATGCTAGCATGGGTTGGACGATTTGACCGAGGACTGGTGAAACCAGATGGCTACACCAGGCTCCAATCTGATTTGGCAGAGTTTCTACAGCTGGATGCCCTTCCTAACGCCAACCACTCAGAGTGTGTAGTGGGTGCTTTTACGTGTCACCCGCACGAAGGCCAGTCAGGCGGTACTGGCAACGGCCACGCTCATCTCGCTCGAGAAACCTCATGTGTCACCCGCACAATAGCCAGCCCAGTGGCACTGGCAACGATCTCGCTCGAAAATCCTACAACAACCCCACACAAGAGCCAATTTAGG
>NC_068989.1:32498423-32503484 GCF_001194135.2 Octopus bimaculoides | reverse complement strand
AAAGATTTCATGTGTTGCCTGCACATGAGCCAGTCCAGGGGCACTGGCAATGCTCTCGCTCGAAAATCCTACGATGGTCCCACACAAGAGCCAGTTCAGGGGCACTGGCAACGAATTCACTTGAATAATTTCATGTGTCACCTGCACAAGAGCCAGTCCAGGGGCACTGGCAACGATCTCACTCGAAAACCTCATGTGTCACCCGCACATGAGCCAGTCCAGGGGCACTGGCAACGATCCCGCTCAAAAGATTTCATGTGTCGCATGTCAGAAGGCATGTTTTGTTCATAAAGCATGGTAATTTATTTTAGATTGTTGATAAGTGCTAAGTAAAGTGAGAATAAATTTTTATCTTTGGGTGTGAATGTTAAAAAAATGTAGAGCATTGGGAGAATAAGAAATGTGTAGCAAGACATGAATGAATTTTGCATGACTTACTATGTATTTAAGTTTGGTGCTTATCGGCTGCAGAATGGTGATAGATATAAGTGAAATGAGTTGCTTGGCGTTGGTAGTGAACACTGTAAAAGACTCACAGCAGAAAGAGTGATGTTGCCACTTGGGCTATCAAATCCACAACTGATTTAGCTAGTGTTGCACATAGAAGATGTGCTGTGTGCAAAAAAGCAATGTTGCTTTCACGCCATCAAATCCACAACTGATTTAGCTGTTTGAAAAAGGCACATTTACTGCTAGATGGACGTTACCACATGTATCCTTCCACAGCTAGCTCTAATTGGATGAAGAGGCCATAGCACAACTGTGCTATGTAACCATGACAATATCCCTTTCATGTCTCACTACACTACCCCACTGCAGACTGCAAGCCAATACAAACAAGCCATGATGACAAATACAGTGTTGTGAAAAAGTTATGCTATGTTGGATGCCCTTTACCATCTCAGGTGATTATTGTCAGGAGGAATAAAAAATGCAAAAGACGAGCAAAATGAAAACAACATTCAGAATTGTGAAAAGTATTTGTGTTGGTGAATGTGAGGCAAAGTTGAGAAAAATAAAATGTGCATATCAGGAGAGAGAATCCAGGGAATGTGCACAGAAGAGGATCTATTTGGGTGATCTCAAATAGCAGTGTCGCTTTGTGTGCGCAGTGTACAGTCGCTGCATGGCTGAGGTAGTGTGAGTACGCACGTGAGTGCTGAATGTGCCAGTCATTGCATGACTGAGGCAGTGTGTAAGCATGCATGGCAAGAACGACACAGTGTGGTATACGATTGCAACTAATGAAAGTATAATATGTGGTGCATGTGTGTAGGAATGTTGAAAAATTTTACAAATAAAATATAGAACATCCAAAAACATGTATATGGATAGGAAGGGTCCTGAAAAGTTAAAAAGTAGCAACTGAAATGCAAAACTAGGTGCATGCAAAGAAAAGTTCCAGTATATATACAAGAGTTCAAGTGGGTTCTAAGTAGACAAAATGAGAAACAGTAGAAATATGGCAGCGATCGTTGTGCCTGATGCAATACCACAAGCTGAAGCTTTGCATCGGAAACATGAAGAGCAAGGAGGGATGCTGTAAAGCAAGTGTTTCTGAGCAGCAAAAAAACAAGACAGATTTGATCAGATGCAAAAGTGCCGAAATCATCTTCAGGAAGCAGAGCTGGAGAAGATCAGTGAGTCAAAGCAGAAGTCCAGGACAATGAAGGACGAAACATTGATAAAAACTGATTACACCAATAAAATGGTGTGGCTGACAGAAAGAAGTCGAAGGAAGCAGGTCCTCGATGGTTGCAGCGCTAGTAAAAATCAGAAGCCATCTTCTTCAATGGTGTGACCAATGGCGATGAGTGGGGAAAATTAAATTGAAATGAGGCAAGACATGCGCTAAAGGCACTGGTGCGCATGAATAAAACACCACGAAGTTACACATGAAGAAGACAGGCTGCCATGTTGAAAATGAAATACATGCAATATGATAGGTGGTTTAAAAGAAAATGAATGAAACCATTATGTGGACAATGCCATTACATGAAGAATGCCATTATTTACAGAATCCTCCATGGTACAAAAATATTAAATGTCTTTGACTGATGAGCGTGTACAATTGTAGCTTGCCTCTGCATAGCACCGTTCTACAAAAAATATATTTTGCTTTGGGAAATATTTTGACATTGGAAAGTCACCAATTTAGTGAGTCGTGGGGTCATCAATTTAGTGGATTGGTAGGCAAGTTAGTTCAAAGTTGTAACATGTTCGAATGTAATGTGTTGGAAGGTAACAATGTCACAATGTAACATGGAATAAAGTGTATGTAGAAATAAATGTCAGAAGGCATGTGTTGTTCATAAAGCATAATAATTTATTTTGGGTTGTTGGTAAGTGCTAATCAAATTGAGTGTATAAGAATTAATTTTTATCTTTGGGTGTGAATGTTAAAAAAATGTAGAGTATTGGGAAAATGAGAAATGTGTAGCAAGACATGAATGAATTTTGCATGACTTACTATGTATTTAAGTTTGGTGTGTATCGGCTGCAGAATGGTGATAGATATAAGTGAAATGAGTTGCTTGGCGTTGGTAGTGAACACTGTAAAGGCGCATAGCAGAAAGAGTGATGTTGCCACTAGGGCCGTCAAATCCACAACTAATTTAGCTAGTGTCGAACATAGAAGACATGCCATGTTAAAGAAAGCAATGTTGCTTTCATATCGTTAAATCTGCGACTGATTTAGCTATTTGAAAAGGTCCTGTTTACTATCTGACTGGCAGCACATACTCTCTCCAGCATTCCCTCAACTCACATGATTGTCCCCTTTACCTTTCACTACATCCAGTGCCCAACCTTACAGAATTTCTAGTTGTCAGTTATTTACCTTCCATCTGACCCACCACAACCTTCGTTTCTCATTCAGTATACTTACCATCTCTAAACAGCCCTCACTCTTTACATACACTCTTACAACCTCTAGCAACTTTCACTACCAATTCTGTCCTTAGAGCCAACCATGAAATCTTATCCTCACCATCTTTATCTCTCTTCCTGGCTCCAGCACAGTCACTCCCAATCTCTCTTCTACGGAGTGGTCCAAAAGTCACAAAAGTGTTAATAATTCATTTATGCTGTTTTAAATTTACAATAACTTAGCACCACATACATTACATATATATAGGCATAGGAGTGGCTGTGTGGTAAGAAGCTTGCTTCCCAACCACATGGCACCGGGTTAAGTCCCACTGCATGGCACCTTGGGCAAGTGTCTTCTACTATAGCCTCAGTCCGACCAAAGCCTTGTAAGTGGATTTGGTAGACAGAAACTGAAAGAAGTGTATATATATGCTGAAATTTATAGAAAAACAAAAGACAAAGACAGGTGTATGAACAAGCAGGTGTATTAGTTTGATGCTGAGAAAAGTGAAAAAGTCTTTTACGTTTCAAGCCTAAGCTCTTCAACAGAAAGGAATAAGAGAAAATAAACAGAGAGAGAATTTTAAAAAAACTTGTGGATTTAGCAGTCAAGCATGGCAACTGATAGAGAAAAAAGTTTGACAGAAGAGGTAGAAAGAAGGGGAGATAATAAAGTATTGGTGATCCCAAAACAAAGGTGCATGTGTGTGTGTGAGAGAATGTGTGTATGAGAGAATGTGTGTGTGTGTGTGAGAGAGAGAGAGAGAGAATGCGTGTGTATGAGAGAATGCATATGTGTGTGTGTGTGTGTGTGTGTGTGTGTGTGTGTGTGTGGATAGGGGCTAGTGACTTTGACATATGTGGATGTGTGCGTAACATGTGTGGATGATGGTGTGGTGTGGGTGCTGGGAAGTGGTCAGTGTGGAGCGATGTGGGGTGGTGTGAGGGGAGATGCGGGGGTGTGGTGGTGGTATCAATGAAGAGGTGATAGGTGTGATGAGAGGAAGTAGATGTCAGATGAAGAGAGGAGAGGATGAGAGTTGAGCCCATATGGCAGAAAGGAGCGAAGAGATAAGATTAATTCCTGTTCACGATGAAGGTGGGAGTCCGGATGACCACCTCCACTTCAGTTTTACCCTGCTTTAACATCCTACTTTTTGGACTTACTTAACATCCTACTCTTTGGACTTACATATCTTAACTACTTCCTGAACTTTCCGCACCTCCCCTCATCCACATACCAGCACTCCACCCACATTACTGCTGGATATGCTGACTCTACTTTTACAGATATTCGCTGGGCTGGCGCGCGCGCGCGTGCGTGCGTGCGTGTGTGTGTCATCACTGCTGTTAAACTGAGGGCTGGCAAGCCAGGAGGCTGCGTGAAGCTCCAATCTGGTTTGGCAAGGCTTCTATAGCTGGATGCCTTTCCTAACGCCAACCACTCCTAGAGCGTTGTGAGTGCTTTTTGCATGCCACCGGCACGGGAGCCAGTCAGGCAGCACTGGCATCAGCCATACTCAAATGATGCTTTTTATGTGCCACATATGCATTTATGTCTCCCCACTATTGCTTGGCATCCGATATTGGTGTGTTTACATCCCTGTAGCTTAGCGGTTCGGCAAAAGGAACTAATAGAATAAGTACCAGGCTTAAAAGAATAAGTCTTGGGGTTGATTTGTTCGACTAGAGGAAGTACTCCAGCATGGCCACAGTCAAATGATTGAAACAAGTAGAAGAATAAAAAAATACAGGAAATAAATGTACATTAGGAGTGAAGAGTCACATTTTATGAATTATAAATAATAATAAAAAATGTAATTAAAGCAAATTTATTAAACTTCTAGAGATCTCTGTGACTTTGGGCCATTCTGTATAACAGGGATGGGCAATTTTTTGTCAACTAGGAGCCACATTGTACCATTTCCAAGTGGGAGAGGGCCACACGATAAAACACTTATACATGAAATATTACTTTCCCACTTTACACTGAATTTTTTGCAGTTCTTAATTTTATTTGTCTTAGTATGAAAGTTTACATTAAGCTGGCATCTCTTTATTTCTTAATGATGATTACTAGTGTAAATATATTATAGTTTAAAATATTGAGGTAAAAAAAAAAAAAAATTCATTGATATTTTATTAAAGAACAAATTTCATTATATGTATCAATGAGATTTCTGCACATTC
>NC_068989.1:32477193-32498413 GCF_001194135.2 Octopus bimaculoides | reverse complement strand
CACTCTTAGGTTATGCTGCAAATGCTCATTAGTGAGTCTTGACTTAGTTTTAGATTTAACGTGTTTCATTCTTGAAAATAGTTACTCACATAGATAAGTACTTCCAAAAATAGAAATAAAATTACTTTTTTTTAAATCTGGAGATAATCTTCCCTTGGCAAAGACTTATAAAACTCCAATAGAGATGTCTCTTTGAATTTGAGATGGAGATTGTTACTTCCTTGGAGCTCAAATAATTCCATTTGAAGAATTTCAGGAACAGAGGCAACATCTACTTCAAATAGAGAAGAAACAATTGTGAAATAAGAAACTGACGATTAAAGTCTTAAAATCTGCCAGAGAATTCCTTCTTGAATGAATCGAATTCATATGCAAAGGTAGAGGAATCTGCTTGTCCATGTTGTGCTAAGGTTGGAAAGTGGAAAACATTTCCGTTTCTTAGCTGCCTCTCCCAAAGCTGAAGTTTGGTTTGAAACACCTTGACATGTTTATACATATCATGAACAAGATGACCTCTACCCTACAATTTCAAATTTAGTCCATTTAAATAGGATGTAAGGTTCACAAGGAAAGCTAAATCATGAACCCAGTCTTCATTTTGAAGTTCTGAAGCAAACTTTCGTTTCATATCCATGAAAGCAAAAATTTCTTTTCTGAGCACATAAAATTGCTTCAGTATCCTACCCTTACTTATCCGTCATACCTCACAATAATAGGAAAGGGTACCATACTCTGCAGTAATATCTTTTAAGAATTTTTTAAATTAAAAATATTGATGCAGAGTATGGTACCCTTGCCTATTATTGTGAGGCATGCTGTATAAGTAAGGGTAGGATGCTGAACCAATTCTATGTGCTCAGAGAAGAAATTTTTGCTTTCATGGATATGAAATGAAAGTTTGCCTCGGAATTTCAAAATGAAGACTGGGTTCATGATTTAGCTTTCCTTGTGAACCTTGCATCCTATTTAAAGTAACTAAATTTGAAATTGCAGGGTAGAGGTCATCTTGTTCATGATATGTATAAACATGTCAAGGTGTTTCAAACCAAACTTCAGCTTTGGGACAGGCAACTAAGAGATGGAAATTTTTTCCACTTTCCAACCTTGGCACAACATGGACAAGCAGATTTAGGGCTCTTGACTTTATGATGTTGACACATGGCACAACAATGCACATGACATTTGAAAACTTCATAGATTTTGCATATAAATTCTGCTGATGAATCCTACAGTAAAATGTATTGATGCTGCCAGGTTCCTTGTACATTGAAATCTCTGCTTTTAGTTTTGAAATGAACCCATTTTTACTTCCAACCATGACAGGTGTGCCATCTAAGCTTTTCAATGGAAAGATTGGATTTTTCATAAGATTTTCACTTCCTGAAAAATGTCCTCGATTGTAGTACCTTTCATGGCATGCAGTCCAAGCATCTCTTCAGTAATATTAAAATCAGAGTCAACACAAAACACAAACACTACAAGCTGGGCTATGTCTGTCACATCAGTACTCTTGTCTGTGACTAAAGAAAAAGTTTCAAATTTTGAGCACAGCTTGATTCTACATCAGATCCCAATTCTTCAATACACCTTGTCACAGTTCTGCGAAATGGACTAATATTTTAAAAGTCTCTCTTTTTTTCTGGACACACAATTTCAGATACGAGTAAACATTCTTTTCCAAATTCTCCATCACTGTAGTTCGTTGAATGTTTAACAATTTTTTCAGCAATAATGTAACTAGCTTAGACAATATTATTACTCTTGTTCTGTTTCTTGACAGAAAATGTCTGTTGTCCTATTAAGGATTTTCTCAATTTTTCAACATTTCCTTCCCTTGCCCGACCAATAAGATTGTGATACTGGGAATGTTTTATACAGTTGTGTCTTTTCAAATTATATTCCTTCAGAATAGTAATAGACTCTCAACAAATGAGACACACTGGTTTCTCATTCCATAATACAAAAAAATAATCTGCCATCCACTTATCTTGAAACACATGACCTTCATCTAACTTCCTTTTTTTCTTCAACATATTTGGGATTTGGATATTCCAAAGGTTGGATTTTTGACTGTGTGGAAAAGAAGATAAGTCTTTCAGAACAACTTCAAATTGAAAATCAAATTTGAGAGTAAGGAACAATCTGAATGTGAACAGGATCTACCGAATTTCAACCAAAATGAAGTATTCAAAAATCAATCAGGACTTTGGAAAATTTGAAAGTAAATTGAATAAGAAAATTAATCTAAATTAATTTTTTCTAAAAAAGAAAATCAACGTCTTTTCAAACAAAATAAAATAAATAAATTCTCAAGTAATTTAAAGAAAAGAAGACATCTCATCGCTTCTAAAGCAAACTTCGTTTGTTTGTTTACGTTCATCGTAATTTGAATTTAAAATAAATAAAATTTTGAAGTTCATAGATTAAAATACTAGTGAGAAACTGAAAAAAATATGTAGGAAAGACAGCTCTTAAAAAGAAAATTCAAATTTACCCACATACCTACTTTGAATAGGTGAAATAAAAACTTAATCCTTATTCTTTAAATTTTAAATAAACAAATTAAAGTTCATAGAAAATCATAGTTGAAATTATACTTTTTCAGCATAATCAAAAAAATTCATTGGGAAAAAATCATTTCAAATTAATCATCAGTTGTAGTAGTAAAAAAACTAAATTAATTTACGATCAAATACTCCATTTGAGAAAAAAGAAACCAATGGCAAATATTCTTCTAAATAATTTCAAGATTTTGGAGTTAAAATCCAAATAAAATCAAAAGCTGAAGCTCTTAAAAAAAGCTTAAACAGGTTAAAATTCTATTTTTCTTTATCAAAATTCAAGAGAAAAATTAAATACTACTTATGAAAGAAACAATCATAAAAACTTTCTTCAAAAAAGCTGAAAAATCAAATAGCTTTCGCAAGTGATATTGGCAAACTTTCAAGAAATATCAAATTGAAATTGTAATGAAAGATAAAATCTAAAACTGGATTAAGAATGTTAAGAATTCAAGAAAGTGAGAATCAACTGATAACAAAAAAAAATTACTACTATTATTACTCTTTGAACCAATGATTGTTGTGATATTAAAATACTTAAGATAGAAAAGTAAAATGGAAGGCAAACACATGGACTAATGAGATGCATTGGAGTAAAAACTACTGTAAAAAAAATTAAGGTTTGTAAAATTTTGCATACACATGTACCTACACACACTGCTTATTGCTTGCACTAAAAATATGGGAGAGATAGGCAGAGATGAGAAAAATATTTCTGATGTCATACTTCAAGAGAGACAGACAGACAGACAGACAGACAGAGTGATGCTTTAAAACGGAGAGAATATCATGTACACTGTACAGCAAAAGAGAGAGAGATAAGGAAGAAGGGATGATGAAATTAAATGCAAAATAGAAGTGCAAGTTTAAGAGGTGAGAGACAATAAGGTTAATAATTGGAAAATTTGAGAAAATTTTTTGCTTGTAAAATTAGTAACCTAGAAACTCATCGAGGGTGGCACAACATGTCAAGGACAGCAGGTTGCCCATGCATGCTGTATAATGCGAGTAGCTATGTAGCTCCTCTACGGCAAGAAACCTGTTCTGTTTTGGTCTTGTCTCACATATTTTAACCTCTCATTGTTTAACATAAAACTGCTTCCTTCTCTGCTAGAGTTCCAGAGGATTTTAGTCTTATGAACCACATTATGACACCACTAGTGCTGGTACCATGAGAAAAAGCACCTAGTATGCTCTGTGCAGTGTCTGGTATTAGGAAGGGCACCCAGCCATAGAAACCACACCAAAGCAGGCACTGGAGCACAATGCATCTCTAAGAGACAGAGATCATTATAGAGCCAGGGCCAGAAGCCTGTCTTCATGATTGAATGCCAATCAGTTGAGTGACCCATCTCTAGATTTGATCTAGGATTAGGTATCACAATAGAGTGCGTTAAAAAAAGAGACAAGTAGTTTGGCCATGCAAAAACACACATTTTGCTTTATCATTTTCATGTGAAAATACATTTTTTCCATAGAAAATTAAATATCATTTGGAAGTTCTGGATGTGAACTTTCTTCACATAGTTTCAATCAAAATCTGAGACTTACATATCGTGCCAGGGTCCCTGAATCACCCTGGTATCCCATTCACAAAGTTTGTCCCGTTTTTTTATTTCTTTTTTGACTGCTGAATGGTAACCCTCATTCTAATACAATGTGCTGGAGCACTACAACTAAATTTGTGATGAAAATCATAGTCATGAAAAGGACTGTCTTTTGCTTTATTTTGATATAAAAATCAATAGGCATAGGTCAGATAATCATTATGAAATATAGAAGTAAAAATTTTATCATTAATTTTCACTTAGAAAAGAATATACTTCCTTCAAGATTTCCATACCATAAGAAAGAAAAATTTCACATGAATTCAATATGGTCATTACTGAATCTGGCCAGGACATAGCGTATAAGCACAAAGTCAATAAAGAAGGTGGTACTGTAACACTACTTGTCAAACTGACATTCCTGCATGGTGAGAAGTAAAATGGAACATGAATCCAAGGCTTCAAATATCAAGTTTGTGCTAGAATTTCAAGAAATGGACGAATTAATTACTAAGTAAACATATTTCTACACCAAAAAATGCACTAAATTGAGCCACATATGTCTTTCAGAACTCCAAATCAACATGGAATTGTCATATTGAGAATGTTATTTCCTCTTGCTGTTTTAATATAAGGAATGCTATGTCAAAATTTTACTTAGCGGATATACTTGTATGTGAAAATTTCATTTTCCTTTGAGAAATATTGGTCAAATATCACCAATAAAAATCATATTGCACGATGAATATTACTTTGCAAACTATTAAAGTCTGATGTGATGTTTCTTTTTTACAATCACAAATACAGTCAGATAATTTGAGGTAGTGTTTACATATTCATTTGGGGCTTCTTTTTTTTTCTCTTCTAAGAGTTTGTTCTAAGTTATCTATGCTTTCAATGCCTTTAATTCTTGTCTTTAATGCTAAAGTAAGGTTTCCACATTTTGTTTATTTTTTAATCTAGGGCAATATGAAATTCTGAGAAAGATACCAGGTGGTTGTGTGATGTACTAGAAACAACAGCTAAATCTTCCTGAAATTATACACATTTTCGTTTGATTTTTTTTTTTTAACTAAAAAGGTTTCTTGCATTGTTTTTCAGGGCATAGTGCAAAAAAAAAAAAAAGGCCAAAATGGGTTTGGATGGGGGTGAGGGGGAGATAGGTAAAAAAAAAAAATCATAAATTTTTCATCATTTTTTTTTTTTTTTTTTTCATTAAAAGCTTCCCCCCATCATTTCCAAGACTGTAGTAAAGATAAAATTGGAAAAATCCCTGTAAAAAAGAGAAAATCCAACTTATGTGGCCATCCTGATCCAAAACTTGCCATTTTTAATAGTCCATTAAAATCTTATTGAAATAATATCACATTCCAAAACCTCTGGGTTTATTTTGTTCTAAACCTACTAGAAATGTGCCAAAAACTCAAATCTTTTATGATATGCAGAGGATCTATTTTTTGACATGCTAGTTCCCACACAGCACGAGACCAATGTGAGGTGTTTTGCTCAAGAACACAATACACCATCCAGTCCAGGAATCAAACCTGTGGTCTGACAATCATGAGTGCAGCATCCTAATCACTAGGCCACACACCTTCACAAGAGTTGAAAAGTAAAGAATTTAGTTTTGCACTAGTGGTATTGGTGTGGGATGAGTGTGAGAGCTATGATGAGTTGTGAGCAAAGGAAATGATTTGGGGGAAAAAGAGAGGTATGGTAGAAGTTTTCAATGCAGGAGTAGATAGGGTCAACAAGTTACTGGTGGTTTGAGAAAATAAAGGAGCAATAAAGGGAGTGAATGTATTTGGAGATCTTTGAGCCAAAAGTCATTGCTGAAATCCAGATGGGAGAGGTGAAACACAGTGAAAGTGGAATCTGCATATGCAAAGGTCATACCTTTTGAAGTAAAATTTGAAAAGAGAGTGAAGCCTAGATAACAGAGATGAGTTGTAGATAGGGGTTGAGAAATTTGTGGCCCAGAAAAAAAATAGGATGTTTGGTTTGTATGTTAATGAGAGATGATAAGTGGGATCTAGGTTAGACAGAAGTCTTTGGATGTCTGAGAAGAGTTGGAAAATTGGCCATCATAGGATGGTGCATGAATTGACATGAAAATATCTAAGCTGGAAACCTGGTCCAAATGCTTGCAAAAGCTGCAAATGGTACCCTAGTATCAGATGGTGGTGGTAAAACCAGGCAACATGGTGCACATACCACCAAATAAATAAATTTAAAAAATGAAGCAGGGGACCTTCTATATCATAAAAGAGAACTACATTAGAACAGGAACAAGATACACCTATCATCAAAAGAAAGAAAAGAATGGGACTTCTAAAAACTGCAAGACACTAATAATGGCAACAGCAGTAGAAACAGTAGTAGCAGCTACTATTGCTGCTGCTGAAGTGACAGTGGTTGAAAATGGGTGGAGAAGAAAGATCAGTAGAGCCACTATCAATTGGTGAGATAGAAGCCAACATGAGTGAGTTTTGCTGGCTGCTGTGGTTATTCTTGTGTGGGTTGCTGCTGTAGGCAATTCACCACACTGTACCATCTCACTGTATGGTGTGCAAACTGAATGTCTTTTCACATATATGCTGAAATTTGTTTTGCAAGTTACATGTTATAGTGTTCAAAAAGTTGTGCTTGGGTAATATTTGCTGCAAAGTATGTTTTTGACATTTTTTTTTTTTTTTTTTTTTTTTTAAATGTTTAACCACTGATCTTGATGGAAGTACCAAATCTTAATTTCACCAAATATTTACATTTTCATCCCTATGATGAGTGAATAGGTGGGCTCTGGAAATATTTAAAAAATGGTCTCTGTACAGTAGGTGAACATTAGATAGGTCATTACATTTTGGTAACTGTCCTAGAGAGACAGACCAAGTTGTAGAGAAAGTTTTGTTTCCATATTTAGACAACCTAATATAAAAATCTGATGTACCTTCAATTGGGTAAAGTTATTTTAAACAGCAGATAAAAGATTCCTACTGATGAAAGCACCCAGTGTTGAAACAGAACAGAAGTTGAAGCAGAACAGAATTTTTCCCCATATTTTTGGGCTTTGTAGAACTTCAAATTCTTTTTCCATAATATAAACACACACATTTGTGATTGTGTATATATATATAGGGAGCTCACTAATGCTTTTACTTGAGTAGGGAGATGCTATTATGTTAAGAACGTATTGCTCATGCTTAAAATTCAATAAAGTGGTTGTGAACTACAGGCCCATAACATGCTTGGAAGGTATATATGAACTCTATACAGGTTGCTTGAATGTGTTTCTTTAAAATCACTGTGAAACAAACAGTTTGGAGAAAAGCCAAGTTTTGGATTGCCTCTCATCAATAAAGTTGTACTTAAATACTTTAAAGCTAGACCACAAGGTGCTTGGTTGTACCTCACTCATGGATACTAGAGTCATTGTACTTTGTAAAGATCCTGTAATTGGTGTCATTAAAAGACTGACTACAATATGATTCACAGAGCTACCAATAAGAACTGAAGCTATTACTATAGTCACAAAGAGAACATAAATGTCCAGTGTGACAATTTATTTGCATCTTGTTTATCCTGGTAGTGTAGCCCTGATGACAAAGGATTTATAATCATGAAGAACAACAACATTACAAATGCCAATGATGAATGTTACAAATATCTCAGAATTGATGAGAACATTGTGTACAATGGTGCTTTAAGTAAAGCTAGCAAGACAAATGAATACTCAGCAGACTTTAGAAGATATAGCAGTCAGAATTGTCCACATTCAATAAAACCATATCTCAAAAGGCTTTTGCAGTGTCATTGTTAAAAGCAACACTTAGGATACTAGACTGGATACTTGAAAAGATCCGTAACTTGGACATAAAGACTAAGAGGATACTAACCACCAACTGGTAACATCCATATGAACTGTGATACTGACAGGATCTATGTTAAGCATAAGGTCAATCCAAATGATCTTTGAGTGCTCCATCATATCACTAAGACAACACCTATTGAACAGTAAAAGGAGAAATGAGTACATCATGAGTATGCAATAAAGAAAAATAATATCTTGAAAGTAGGTGAAGGATACCAACAACATTAACAGAAAGAGTAGCCTCTCCTGGACCTATGATAGACGCATCACATCCCATCTACATGGACATACCTTTGTTGTTTAGGAACAGAAGCTAGCTATTAAATGCTTGATCACGAAGAAAGATAGGAATGTCTCCAAACTTCCGTGTTTTGACAGAAAATATTGATCATGCCATGTGAAAAATAGATTGTTAGGACATTATTGCCAAGACTATTTACAAAGCTATCAAGGATTGCCTTGACAGTTATACCAAAGGCACACAAAACCAGAATGTATTCACTGCTTTTAAAAACAAGGAATAGTGGTGTAATATTCCAATGAAATAGTAATCTATTACGTAGTGTCACATGCAAAGGTTATACTTTTGCAATCTAAAAGTACAAGAAAGCTACAAAATACCTGATGGACAAACTGTGACAGTAAAGATCTTAAACACCAAAGATGGAAACAAAAATGTGTATTAAGTAACATTTCTGGAAAAGTTATTAGCAAATGACCAAAAATGTCATTAAGGTATTACTATTAAAAGAAGCATAATAGTGTTGCTGAAACAACATAGAAAAGATTGCCCTAGGAATCTTTCCTACGAATACATCTGTTGTTGAATATATTACATACATATCAACACAAGGAATATTGGTTTCCCATCAAAATGCTAAACACAACCATAACAGGCTTGACACAATTGTTTGAGACTGAAAAGGAGAAATTATGCACAGTCATAGAGATCAATTACCTTTATGTTAACATTACTTTTGAAATCAGTAGGGAAGAGAATCTTTATAATTGCTTAGAAACATACCCAGATTCACATTTATAATTCATAACTATAAGCAATCTCATAAATCTGAGATTTTCAAACAAAGAAAGAGGTCAGCCAACATAACATTTGCAAATTACAATCTTTAAGTAGAACAATAAAAATGTGCGAAACATTCAACATGTAAACTTATTGTTGTTATCAAAACTGCAGCAATAGAGCTACTTGGCTAAAAACCAGCCTCTTCCTTCAACAGAAGGCTTCAAATAATAATAATAATAATAATATTAATAACCATCATTACACCCACTTTTTCAATGCTAGCATGGGAAAAGCTGTCCTTCCTGGTGCTAACTATCACTTGTTTTAAGTCAGTTACTTTACTCCACAATTTTACGCACCAAACCACTGGTGAACAAGTTGTTTATGGGGTGGGCATATATGTGAATGCTGCTTAATGATGTGAATGTAAAAACACATGGTAATACACTCACAACAAACTCCCATACAGTTTCTGTCTTCTAATTTCACTCAAAGTATTAGACAACCTGAGACCAAAGAAAAAGACATTTGCCTGAAGTACTAAATAGTGAAATCAAACCCAAGACATTATTGTGATTTCAACTTTTTAACCACACAGCCATTCATATGAATATATAAATTATACACAGATATATACATACATATGTATGGATGTATCTGTAAACAAATATGCATATGTACATACTTATGTACATATGAATATAACCCAGATTCTAAAAAGGAAAGACTAAAAGATTCCGTCTTTTATCATCAAAATTTGATAACATCAAAAAGGAAGAACATCAGAGATATGTTGGATGTACCTAAATAGTTGTCAACTCTTCTCATTCAAAGGAATAAAAAATCCCAGTTAAACTATCCAAGTCAAAGCTTACCACCAGATATCAAATATAAATGGTACACGGACGCTTTAGTCTATTCTTATAGGATCACTGGGCCACCAATATAACACTTAAACAAAGAAGAAGAAAGAAGTAAGTACACAGTTGTATAGGACAGCTACTAATCAACACAATGATACAAGAAGAAACAAACTACAACAACATGATTGAAGTTTTGCTGAACTACCGGGTGGATTCTCACAGCATTACAATTAGTTCCACAACTATTGGTAGCTTCTATTCAACACCAAACCTAGACTTGGTACATTACTTTACTTTTCAGAATATCAACTCTAAAGCTATACATTACAATAAAAAAAAAGCTTCCTACAGAGAAACTTGTTAACATTCCCACTCATAAAACATTATGCTTATAGAAATGAATGCCTTAACCCTTTAGTGTTCAGATTAATCTGTCAAATGTAATTCTTATTTGTTCATATTATTTTGAATTATTCTTATAATTTCGTTAATTTTTTACATACTGATTTGAAATTTCGTTAGTGGGTGCTTATATACCAGTGATTTATATAGTTATGTAATTTTAGCTGATCTTCCTGATAAAATTTGACTCTTATGGGTAGGTAAATTTAATTAACAGGTGTAAAACCAATAACATTATGGATAAACACTAAAATTGAAATTCTTGATGCATCTTAACTGTTTGATTTTTTACTAAAATTATCTTAGATGTCAACCACCAACAATTTTGCCACTTTTCAAGATGAAGTATGCGCTTTGCAAAACAAACACATATATGAGGTCTCGACCTGATATTCTTTCAGAGTTTTTCTCTTTTGCAATGAAGACAGTCTGCAAACATTTTTTCTTCCATTTATCTTTTCCACTTTATGGAAGTCAATATATTTCTCTGTTGACATCCACCTCAGTTAATTTTGCTTTTCTCCCAGTTCTATGTTTTCTGGAAAAGCCTTCACATAACTGAAATGCGATGTCAATCTAAAATTTCAAATGGTTATAGTCCTTTGGTGGCAAAGATACCTAGTGGCTTTTTAGATAAACAATATATGAATTTCATTTTTGTATTTGCTTTGCAAGATTCTTTATGTGAATTCATGTGTTGAAGCATATTTTATTGTGTCTGGGGAGAATCATTCTGTTTTTGTTGTATAGTGAAACTGTATACCCTCCTAGTTTTTACTAGGAGGGTATACAGTTTCACTGTGTAGGTGCCAGCCATTATAAATAGACCAGTAGCCGGTTGTCAAGAGATGGTCAAAAGTTAGAGTTGACAGTTGACAGTTCTAATCAGTGTCTTGTGAAGCTATCAGTGATAGTAAGATGGAAGAAGTTAGTGTATTACTATTCTGGTACAAAGAGATACAATGGTATCCAATAACTAGTAACTATTGTGGGTACTAGTGTAATATAGTAACTACAGTACAACAGCAATCAGGCATCACGCCAGTGGGAGAAACCCACTTTACAACAGTGGCAATGAGGAAAAACAAATTTATACAGAGTGAAAAAAAAAACATTCACAGGGAGAGTTTAAACTAATTCATGTAGAAAATTAAATAACTCGACAAAAGAGAAACAAAATCTTGTTGCTCAAACTTACAAAAGCCATAAAATATGGAAGACTTGTTAGCTAGGGTAGTTGAGTTGCAAAAACAGCAACAACTCAAGGAACAAGGATTGCAGCAGCAAATGTTACACTTAATGAAGCTGATAACCAAACCGGAGAATACATTTTCACCTGACCATGTAGCAAATTCCATAAGTGAATTCAAATACGACCCCAAAGAAGGAGTAGCCTTTGAGGTTTACTTTCTAATGTCAGGATAGGACGGACGAAATGAGAGCACATCTAGTTTAAGAAAACTAGCGACAGCAGAGCATGAAGAGTATAGTAACTTCATACTGCCAAAAAAAAGCATCCGACATAAATTTCACCAACCCAGTGGCAAAATGTTTAGCAAAAAGAGCTCACTGTTTATTACCAGATGGAAATGTTTAAACATAGAAAAGAGTGAAAATGAAGACTTCACTACTTACCTGTGAAAGTAGTGAAGTCAACAAAGAATGTGAGAGATTTAGGCTGGATATACTTCAGATTCTTTCAAGTGTTTGATTTTTACACAAGGATTGACAGATAAAAGGGATGCAGAAATCTGAATGAAAATTATAACAAAACTGGAAACGAGAACCAGCATTTGACATTGAAGAAAATCAACGGAAAGTGTGTTTTCACATAATACCAGTGCAAAAAAGTTGGAAGACAAATAGAATGTTGCAAGAAAAACAGAAAAAATATTGTGATGTAGACCCATGTATGGCATGTGGTGGGATGTACCTGAAAAAAGATTGTCCATATAAAAAAGCAAAGTGTTTTCGCTGCGAGTTTACAGGACATAAAATTATAGGAAAATGGAACAAACAAGAAAAAATAAATAGTTTATCAGCAGGAAAAGTTGTGACAACAACAAACAGAAAATTCTTGAATGTGAGAATTGAAACCACTAGTGTCAGAATGCAATTAGACAGGGGAAATAACATTACAATCATAAATGAGAAAACAGGGGAACAAATGGGGAAACCAAAAAAATGTAGTCCAAACAAAATAGTGTATGGTGTTATAGGAAGAAAATTATATTTCGTGGGTGAACACATTTGTAATATAATGGTCAAAGGTCGAAAATTCCACTGAGGTCAACCTTGCCTTTCATCCTTTTGGGGGGTCAATAAATTAAGTACCAGTTGCGTACTGGTGTCAATCTAATCGACAGGCCCCCTCCACCAAAATTTCGGGCCTTGTGCCTAGAGTAGAAAAGAAAAGTGTTCAACGGTCAAACCAAAAAGTGAATGTTTATGTGTTGAAAAAAAAAAAATTTATGTATTTATTTTTGTCACTGAATCTATGGAGAAATTTAATTTATAGGATACACCCATAAGCGAGGTCGATGAACTGAGACAAAAAAAGTGATGTGAAACATCATGTGTGAACTACCAGTAACTTTGGAAGAAATAAAAAGAAATGTGAGAAATGACAAATTTATTAAGAAGAAAAAAGAAAACTGATTAACAAAAGGAAATAAAGAAAGGTCTGATGCAAAGAACCACCAATATGTGAGCGTGTATATATGTGATGGTGTAGTAATGTACGCTCAGAGGGTGGTCATACCACAGACATTACAGAAGAGAATGCTAAAGGAGTTCCACGTGAGACATCCAGGCATCTCCCTAGAATGAAAGCACTGATGCAAAGTTTCATATATTGGCCAAGCATTGACAAGGAAGTTGAAAACCTGGTAAAAAGCTGCAGAGAACGTACATTGGCAGCAAAACTACTTACTACAAAATGTGAACCTTAGTCAGAAGTGAAAATATCATGGTACTGATTGCATATCAATTTTGCAGGCCCAGCAAATGGATATTATTACTTAATAGTAGTGAACAGCTACACAAAATGGCCTGAGGTCATGAGGTGTAAACAACCAACCTCATATACGGTTATAAACTTCTTACACGAGCTGTTCACAAAATTTGGTGTACCAGATATAATTGTCTGATAACAGAACACAGTTTGTATCCTGTGAGTTTAAAAAATTTTGTGAGATGTTCACACTAGAACATAAAACTATAGCACCGTATCACCCTAGATCTAATGGAAGGACCAAACGGTTTGTGGACACTTTTAAGAGAGCTTTAAAGCAAGCTAATAAGGAAGCCATGGACAAGGTCATGATCCAACAATTCTTAAGGGTATATAGGGTAACTCTGAATCCAATGTGTGCATGTGTATACATATGTGTGTGTGTGTGTGTGTGTGTATGCATCAGCATGGCCGCAGCTCTTAGCTGAAACTATAATTAAATATATATATATATATATATATATATATATATACACATGTATGTACATTTGTATGTCTGTATTCTGCATATTCATGTGCATGTATTTGTGTGTGCATGTATTTGTGTGTCTATGTATGTGCGTCTGTTATGTATGGATGTGTCTTCATATGTCCTTGTGTGTGTGTATGGTCATGTGTTTCAGTCTTCTTTTGTGTATGCATGTGCTTGTCTGTCTGTATTACCTATGTACCTATCTATCTACTTATCTCAAGTAAATCAATAACAGGGCGTACTTTATACAGGGGATCGTAGCTTGGGTCGTTTTTGCTGGGTACATTAGCAGAATCAATTAAATGCAAATACTGAGATAGTTTTGAATATCTCATCTTATAACATAAAGTTGGAGAGATATGGATCGCCATACCTTATATCAGGACTCCAGTAGTTCCATAGTCAAAGAAGCTGCTTGATACCAAACATAATGTTTATAATACAAAAAAGCTGACTTAGTGGATCAGGTCTTCCACAAATAGAAATTATTTGTTTTCCGCTGCAAAAAAAAAAACATTTGGGTAAAAATAAAGATAGTCCAATGATTGAGCATCAGGAGGTAAATTGTGTTGTGGACCAGTCTTTTCTGTGAAATCAGTAATTGCAGTTGATGTAGTAATCTTCATTTTTATTGCTTTCATTATCAAAATTTTCTTAATCCAACAAAGATTTGTAAATATCAGTATCAGATTCATCTGAAGACAAATCACTGTTGTTTTTGTTTATATTTTGTACATCATCAAGAGTAAAACCTTCAAAGTTGGAATTGCTACTTGCTGATGCCATATTGTAAAAAACTAGGATACACACTTCTCTTCAAATGTTGAAAAAAAAAAACAAGAAGTCTCAAAAATTTCACAGTATTTTTACTTGAATAAAGGCGGGAAAGTTTTATCTCACATGATCTCAAAGCTACAAGAATTCAATAACATGGCTTGTTTTATTTTTTTAGCGATTTCGTAGAGGAATCAGATACAGCCAGATTTGGCCAGTTCAAACAAATACAGAGGAATTATTTATGGCCGGTTTTGGCCGGCCTGAACACTAAAGGGTTAGACACAAAAGCATACCTTACTTTTCTTTGAAGGCTACATGAAACTTGTAGGACAAGAATTGCATCAAAAAGCAATTGGATCATATGATCCAATATTCTCCAGACAATGTGGAATGATATATAACGAGTCCAAATAAACATTTTTGTGACAAAAACTTGTGTCCACCTCGGAAAGAAAGAAACAAAAACTAACCAAGACTAGCTTAATACAACTTTATATAAGAACTGAAAAATAACATGGGCAAGCTGTTAATGAATGTCAGATCTCTAAAGAGTAAAGAAAATATTGTCAGACTAAAGCAAGTATACATATCACTCACAACTATATTTGGCCTTCTCAATTGGTCATTATAATGACTAAATGAGATGGATGCAAGGACTTAGAAACTGCTTGGAGTTACTGGGAATTTCAACATCAATGGAAGAAGTAAAAATATTGTATCACGGTTGGTGCCAGTGCCCTGCCCTTTGACCCCCCCCCCTACCGTGCCAGTGTCCTGTGACTGGCTTCTGTGCTGGTGGCACACAAAAAACACCATCTGAACATGGTCAATGCCAGTGCCCCCTGACTGGCTCCCATGCCAGTGACATGTAAAAAGCACCGTCCATACATGATTGATGCCAGTGCTGCCTGAGTGGCTCCCATGCCGATGGCACATAAAAAGCACCCACTACACTCTCGGAGTGGTTGGCATTAGGAAGGGCATCCAGCTGTAGAAACCTTGTCAGATCAGATTGGAACTTGGTGCAGCCTACTGGCTTGCCAGTTCTCAGTCAAACCATCCAGCATGGAAAGCAGATTTAAAATGATGATGATGATGACGACTCAGGCAAAAGAAATCACCATAGCCTCAGATCTGTATTAACATCACACAAGACCTAGATTGTAACATAGAAGCTACATCTGCTGTGCCAAAAAAGGCCAGTAATTATCTCACTCAAGTTTGCCATCATTAAAATAACAATATCATTAGGATAGTTAATCAACATGAAATAAAGCAGATAGATCTCTTTCTCCAGAGAACAGTGGAAAATCCAACATAACACCACAACAAAACCAAAAGATAGAGCAGTTCACTGAGACAGCAATAAAATTTTTTTTAAATAATAGAAATAAACTACACTAAAAGCCACTGCATGGAGTAATGACCAGCTTACAACATCTCATCTTCAAAATTACCTCCAAGCAATCTATCCAAAAGAAATTTCCATGAAGTACCTTCTATCCAAAAGACAAAGCATACCATTAGGTATTATGTAGACGTCAGAACAAACTGGAATGGAGTGAGAAAGAAAAAAAAATGACAAATATACACTAATGAATCACAAGAATATTGGTGAAACCTAAGAACAAAAACAACAACCAAATTAAAAGAAAGTCAAGCTCATATTGTTGCCTGGGGCCACAATATGAAAATATAAAGGGATGTGGAACTCAGCTGCCCATCTAATATTCATATAGTAAGAAAATTACAAGAGAAAGAAGGATGAGAAGCCTGCAAATTCAATACCCAAAATACACTCGCAGATTTATACTCGTTCTTATTGGAGCATATGTATTAGCCAGCCATTATAAAAGTATAACAGAATTTGGATTCTTGGAGAAAGAACATAGCTCCATAATTCATATACAACATGTTATCTGGGACAAAAAAAACAAAGAAAAAAACAAGACTTTTACACACGTGTGTAATAATACATCTACACATACACCTTTTAGCAGGTGCTGGTCAGTATCATACTCTTGCATCTAGCTTGTGTATGGCTCCTCAAATGTTGTGATGTATAACAGTGGCCACAGCTAGTTCCTGGTTACCCAAAGGCTATATCTGGTGGGGAGAATATTCCTTTTACATCATTTCCAAGAAAGATGATGCAACTTTTGGTTTGTGAGTCTTCTGCCTCTTAAGTTTGTTCATTAAGGGCATATGTTGGTCAATATTTTGAGAAAGTAATATTTCTGCTTTACAAGAAAGAAGTTCTTATCAGGTAGTAACAAAAATTCTTTTTTTACATTTAAAAAAATGGTTACCTGTTTCTAGAAAGTGTCTATTCAGTCTTCTTGATGTTGCTATTGATGTTATTCTAATTACTATTGGTCTAATTGCTCATGTTATCACCAGTCCAAATCCAGTGTAATGATATAGTAAACCTAACTTAATATTATAATTTTCTTTCAATCCAAATACATATTCAGAAGTATGTAATATATGCATGCACATACAAACACACATAAAAACAATAGCGAAAACATATTAACAAATATATTTCAGTTTTATATATATATATATATATATATATATATATTTTGATTAGAAAAAAAAAATTTTACTCATGGATTATTATCTTTTGGTGTGGTTGAAGTAAAATTAACTTTTTAGTTGATTTATTCTTTATTTGTTTAGCCGTAATATTTTAAAGTACTTTATAAATTTTTAGTCATCTTTTGATGGTACATTCCTATACCTGTTTTTTTCCATACACGTATATTTTTACCTTAGTGGTTTTCTGTATTTGTATGTCTTGTATATTATGAAAGCCATGGTAATATCTATATATGATGTATGTTGAAGGTTTGATACTGCATATAAAGTCATTAACTCATTTTAATGTTTGTTCCATGACCAATGTTTAATTACCATTGCCTCATTTATTTGAACACTTCCTTTTTGCAGTCCTATTAACTCTTTGTCCCTTTTGAAAGAGACAATAGTGTGTGTGTGTGTGTGTGTGCACGTGCGCGTGTGTGTGTGTGTGTGTGTAACAAAATGAGTATAGAGAAAATCATGCCTTAAATTGCAGAATTTACCTCACAAAGTCAGCAGTTGTTTCTCTTTTACTAACCCTATTTAGATATAGGAAATATCATTAAAAATAATCTTTCCAAAAAATTTGTTAACATGTCTTTAAGGTGATCCATAATTCATTAAATTCAAAGTCTTTATTGATATCTGCCTGGATTTTTTAATCCCACTTTTTCTTCTAAATGCAGGTGTTATTCAAATTTTTCTACTTCCAACATATGTTTCGAAGAAAACATTGGTATTATTCCAGAAGGAATAAAATGGTGTAAAGCAATGCAATATTCTCATCAGGGAAAGAAACCAAACACATCAATAAGACATTTGAACAGTATGTGATGACTGCGTATGTGATGACTGCGTATGTGATGAAGGGAATGTTATCAAGTTTTTTTAGAAAAACCATTAGCAGCTACAACTTCAAGGTAGTTTATAGAAAGAAAAAGAGGAGAAAGAAAGAAATTAGCAGAAAACTAATAGTGGAGAGATATTGAGCGATAGGTGAATTAGAATAAAGCTTAACCCTTTTGATACTAACCCCACTGTAGCTGGCTGAAAAATTTTGGGGTTCAAAAGACCAACCTGGCCATAGCCAGCTGGGAGTGCCCATTATTATTTAAATGTAAATTTGAACACAAATCTCATTAGTACATTTGTGAAAACACATGATTTCACTTTGTAAATAGTTGAGTTATAGTATCCGACATTGTTTGACGTGATATTTGAACTCAGTGAATTTAGGAAGATTTTTCCCACATTTTTTCGGCGTTGATTTTTTCCAACTTTGAAAATGGAGAGGAATTTCATGCAATCAAGCAGTGATTCCGAATTTGAAGGCTTTTCAACAGAAGATATGGAGATATCAAGAAAAAGAATGTGGTACAAAAGCACGTGGTGAATGAAAATGAATTGGATATTTCTGTATCCGAAACCAAAAGCAGCGATTCTTAAGAAACTGAAAGCAGTGATAGCAATAATGAGGACGATTTTACACCAGAATGGAGTAAAAACTAAAAAAATGTTTTTATTACCAATTTTTCTGAGGAGACAGGGTCTACCCATAGACTTTCTCAGAAAGCAAAACCATTAGACTTTTTATTATTTTTCCCAGTATGCTTGTTTGAAGTAATTACTGCAGAAACAAACTGTTACGCAGAATGTAAACAAGCTGGAAAAAAAGACAGCTTGTGGTCTCCCACAACCATAGAAGGAATACAGGCATTTTTTTGCCATAAATATTATTATGAGTATTAGACAGTTACCCAGGATTACAAATTACTGGAGCAATCAGGAACCTTTTGGCGATCAGTATGTTTCCAGTATTATGACCTGAATACGATCTGTGAAACTGAACCAGTATTTACATGTGAGAGACACTAGCAGTACCCCAGTACATGGAGAACCAAACTTTGATCCCTTATTTAAAATAAGGCCCCTCATTGACTGCGTTCAAAATGCATATAAAACATTTTACAACCCCGAGAGATACTTGTCCATTGATGACGGCATGGTGGGGTATAAAGGAAGGGTACGCTTCTGACAGTATATGCCAGGAAAGCCCACGAAATGGGAGATCAAAGTTTGGAAAATTTGTGAGGCAAATACTGGGTACTGCTGTGGATTTAGTTTTTATACAGGGAAAAGAGACAATAATGTTAGTCAGCATGGCCTAAGGTACGATGTGGTCTGGAATTTATCACTTCCATACCATAACCAGGGCGGTATATTATTTTTTGACTGATCTTTTAGTTCAGTCAAACTTGATGTAAATTTAGAAGCTGTGACAATGTATATGTGTGCTACAATAATTGCTAGTAGAAAAGGACTGCTGTTGGATATAAAAAAGGCAAAATTTAAAACAAGAGATGAAATAATCCAACACCAGAAAGGAAATCTGCTAGCGACCGCATACAGAGATAAGAGGCAGATAAATTTTCTATCTACCGGTGCACAACCATGTGAAGATGAAAATGGCACCCTGTTTGTGAACCTACATTATAACAGGTACATGGGCAGTGTGGATCAACTGAACCAGATGATGAGTTATTATCTGGTTGGCAGACCGGGTAATAAATGGTGGCGATACCTGGTTTGGTATATAGTAAACATGAGCATTGTAAATGCATTTATATTATATACCAAATCAGGAGGGACTTGCAAGCGGTGCAACCATCTGCAGTTCCAAGCAGATGTAGCAACACAGTTGAGGGCAGGTTATTCCTCCAAACAAATAACTGCAGGAAGGAAAAGCAAAGCCTGCTAGAAAGATATCCCTCTGAGTTCAGCTGATCTACATAAAGTAGAAAAAAATTGGGGGTTGCAAAAGGTAGTGCCATGAATGTCTGCATCAACAAAGAAAAACTCCAGTGGATAGCCAGTTGAAACATCTTTCCAGTGTGCATTCTACAAGGATGCAGTATGTAGAGTGGGATGTTTTACAACTTTCCATGATAGAAATATTGTGTGAATATTGTATATATGTATAATTAGATTGTATAAATATTTTTCAAATTTACTTGGTTTTACTTTTTGTTGTATATGTTCCTGTGTATTTATGTATGTGTATATTTCATTTAGTTGCTGTATTTAATTTTCTAGTTTTCTTCACAAAAACAAATTCCAGTATTTCAGTTTATTTTACCTTAATGATACATCTGTTCTTCTGTGCATTAAATTCAGCTGATAATCTAGTGACGTGCACAATTCCTCTATATCAAAATTTTGTTGCATACCCAATTGAATATTAGCCGATGACTCATTTTCTATGGTAATATTCAAACAAAATTTAAACATTTTGCTCAGTTTACCTGGATTTACCTGTAACTAGAGTCACTTTGAGACAAAAGTTATGCAATAGAATTGATTAAGAACCCTTTCTTCAATTATGTTCCAAATATCACAATATGTTGATAAGTAAAAAAGTTACAGTTCTTTTATGAAACTAGTCTAAATTCATGATTATTTTAGAATTTAAAGGAACTTATGAGGGGTGTATTTTGATCAGAAATATAGTAACAAAAGGGTTAAAGTCATAGAAGTAGATATATTTACTGGAAGAGAAATGTAAGAAGACAGTCAAAGGTCGAATTTTATAGAATGGTAGAAATCATTTATAGGAACTAAAGGTATGTTTTTACCAATATTAGCAACGATAAACGAGTCCTATAAACGTCTTTACAAGGAGATTCTCTGAGAACAGGATACAGTACATTTCACTGTTACAAAGCGAACGAAAAGATTTACCTTTATCATATGGTAAAGATATAGAGAGAATATTCCATTCCAAATCAAATTGATTATTATCATCTTTAAGATACCAGATTAATATACTAAGCCTAGTATTGTTACGTTTATTGATATGCCTAAAGGTAGAGTAATGATTAGATATTCTTTTGGACAATTGAGAAGAACTACCTATATAAAAAGAGACATCAGAATTTATTAATGTAAAAAAGACGTCAGAATTTATCAATATAAAATTACTTCCAGTTCTGACATCTCCAAATAATGGTGTAGTTCAGTCAACAGTGACTGCATGACTGCAGCTTTGAAGCTGAAACATTTTAAAGAATTATACTTAAGTATATATATATATATATATATATATATATATAT
>NC_068989.1:32475458-32476951 GCF_001194135.2 Octopus bimaculoides | reverse complement strand
ATATATATATATATATATATATATATATATACACACACACACACACACACATACATATATAAGTATAATAGGTATAATAGGAAAGGTTCGAATCAGGCAAACTACAGACGATTAATACATACATATATGGGTTTCATTAGAATGAAATCAGAATTGTCCAATCTAAAACATATATTGATATATTTGAAATATAAAAATATAGGAACACTAAAAATATACATGGATATATAGATATACAAACATAACAATAAAATATAGATAAAACATAATAAAATATAGCAAAAAGACGTTCTTAAAAATTCAAAATAAAATACAGAGAAAGTAATAGGCATTAAAAAGAGTTTTGGGTAACATGTTACAGGAAAATGAAGTGTTCCAATAATCACCTCAGGAGTACATTCATCCAGATTACATATGAATTTTAAGATTCAATTCCATAGAATGCCCTCCATCATCAGTGAAAAATAGAGTTTACGGTAGATATGCATTTAAAGTGTGAAATATGGGTTACTAGCATGCTGACTACCACCAAAAATTGACATAATTTTTATCCTTATATTGAATTATGAATTAATACATAGAATTACAATACAAAAAGTTATTTTTCACACCTGACCAGCATAACATTTACTATATACCAATTCTTATATATTCAGCTGGCATGTATAAAGTGAAAACCAAAAGGGAGGAACATAGGATATGTATACATACATACACGTATATATATATATATATATATATATATATATATATACATACACACACACACATATATATATGTATATATATATATATATATAGATACATATATACTTATATATACATACATATATGTATACACAAATGGACATACACATAAATCTACATATGTATATACACATATACAAACACACATATCAATACACACATATATATATATATCGTTGCCAGTGCCCCTGGACTGGCTTGTGCGGGTGGCACATAAAAGACACCATTTCGAGCGTGGCCGTTTTCGTGCGGGTGACACGTAAAAGCACCCACTACACTCTCTGAGTGGTTGGCGTTAGGAAGGGCATCCAGCTGTAGAAACTCTGCCAAATCAGACTGGAGCCTGCTAGCATGGAAAGCGGACGTTAAACGATGATGATGATGATAATTATGTGTATTTCTTCTATCTTAATGAATAAAAATTCTTCTGATAGAATAAATGGGTTAATAGAAACCAATGTAGCAAAGAACACAACTGTCGTTAGCTCCTGTTTTTAAGGCAGGAACTCCTTGAAATTTTGGGTATTTGAGTATGTTTAAGAATTGGAGAAAACGCATGTTATAATTGCATACTTTATTCCTACATATGTTTCAAAGGATTACAACCTGTGTGATCCATAGGGATCTTTGATATTAAAATTGTAACCTTCTCATCAGGGAAAGCATGCTTTCCCTGATGAGAACGTTACAATTTTCATTTAATATCAAAGATCCCTATGGATCACACAGGTTGTAATCCTTTGAAA
>NC_068989.1:32475095-32475358 GCF_001194135.2 Octopus bimaculoides | reverse complement strand
AGCAGTATAACCCGACGTTGTCTGGGTGTGACTTATTATGCCATCTACGATAAGTCTTGCTCGGTGAAAATCAACTGCAAAAAAAAAGCCTTACAACGAAAAACCCTTATGATGTAAATATGTTCATAATTCAAAAGACAATGAAATTAATAGGGAAAGTCTGAAACCTGTTTTGCGTAAAATTATTAAGCATACGTAAATTTCATCCGTGTAATTGGCTATAGAAATGCTTGTGCAAAACAACTTTTTGCGCTGCCCTGATT
>NC_068989.1:32467973-32473489 GCF_001194135.2 Octopus bimaculoides | reverse complement strand
ATATATATATATATATATATATATATATATATATATATATATGTGTGTGTGTGTGTGCTGCTTTCGGCTTTAAAAGCAAGATCCTCTCCCATCTGCATCCTATTCATTTCCTATTGGTTGAGATTAGCTGATATTTCCAGAGTTAGCTTCCTTACTTGTTTTTAGATTTTAAGTGTCTTCAGTGAGAATTTTTGTGTACTAATTATATGGATGATCTTACTTAATCAAAGTTTTGCTACTTTCTGTATTATATTTGTGGGATTCTACTGTATTTGCAATTTGTATCTTAGAAGAAAATATTAGAAATAACTAAGCTGTTTGATTATTTTAACCCTTTAGCACTTAAACTAGCCGTATCTTTCTTAAATATTCTACCTGTCTTATATTTAAACTGGCCAGATCTCAAAATCTCAAAGCTGTGAGATAATGCATGATTAATTGAAAAAAAATGAATTTAAAAAATGGAATTAAAAGCGTCTACCATTCTGAGAAGTCAACTTTATCTTTCCCCTCATGTAACAACATCTCCTGATAGTTAAATACATTTAGCACAGACCACTATGTTGCGAGCTTCTAGACCAGATCTCTAGTCTGAGGATGACACAATATCTTGATGTGCTATTTCGTACTCCAGCAAGTTGTGGTTCTCATTCCACTAACACACAAATCATAGAGGCCTGCAGAGAGGTCATGGATGCCCCCTTTCCCCTTTGACCAGCCATTTAAAGAAAGTTGTGGAGGAGTCAAGGTGGATATGTATTTCAATATTTGTTTTTAGTTAAAAGGTGGTTAGTTTTGTGTGAATATTTTTGTATTCCACAAATTTATCTCTAAAATTGTGTGAAAATTTATGTATTCCATAAAATTTAGCATTAAACACTACCTATATAATTGGAATTTGTGAGAGAGGGGGTTTATGTAGCTTGTAAGGAACCACTAAGTTGCATCAAATTTATAAATCCTTCAGTTTTTCTCTTAGTATTTTAAAACTTCCTGAGGTATTACTTTGCTCTTAAGCTTTTATTTTGTGTATTGTTTAAAATGAGCTGATTTGACAATTCATTTTAAAACATAAGTGTTGAGAATTAAAACAGATAGCTTGTAGTCAAAAGCACAGCACACATTGGCATCTAATGGAAAAAACTGGAGTCTTCTTTAAGGTCTTTAAGTCTTCTTTAATAGAAAACATTAGAAAGTCTTAATAAAAAGAAAAACACTTAAGTTTAAGAATAGGTGAACATATGAAGATGCAAGAAATGAAATGGAATTTCCATAATTGATACTACACCACAGCAGAAACTTAGAAAAATCAAGAAATAGTACATTTGACACTTGCCAGATATCCTATTAATAAATCTTCCTATGGCAGCTCAGTATAGCTGCCAGGTAAATTTAAAACACCTACAATTGTGTTAGTGGCCAATTTGATAGGAATGTCATTTCTCATAGTTTAGAAATACAGCTTCCTACTTTGAATCTCGGCTTGTTACTGTTGTAACTATGGAATAAATACTAAAGTTGATGAAATGAAGACAAGTCAATGTTCAGCACTTCATAAGGTACTTTATTGTTACCATGATATTGCCAAATGTAACAATCTGGTAGAACAAAAAGAAAAATTAGAAATAAAAAAAAAAGAACCAGTTTTAACAAATCTGATTAGGAAGATTTGTGGTGGCATCATTACTCAATTAATCTGGCAATTGTTTACATATAATTCTATTGGCTAGATTTTTTTAATAACTCAGTTTGCAAAGTTCAGTTGTTGTTTACAATAAATTTCCTGATTGGAACCAACAAGTCTTAATTTCAAATCAAGGTATAGCCTGCTACACTTTAGACACATCCAGAAATAAGATACTTAATGATGATTGGAGACCAGGCTATTTGAACTAAATATTGTAAAGATAACAGATGTAGTTTAACAACTTAATCATTTTAACTTCAATTTAATGTCTTTATGGCGACATATTTTCTAACACTGTGTTTGAAAACCATGTTTGATAACAAGCTACCATTTCTATCTTGTAACTTTAACTCCCGCACATTTTCCAGTAATACTCACAAGTTAATTATAATAATAGTTTCAAAATTTAGCACAAGGCCAATGGTTTTAGGGGAGGGGGTAAATCAATTACATCAACCCCAGTGCTCAACAGGTTCTTATTTTATCAACCCCAAAAGGATGAAATGCAAAGTTGACCTCGGCAGAATTTAAATTCAGAATGTAAAGACAGACAATATCCTACTAAACATTTTGTCTGGCACACTAATGGTTCTGTCAGCTCACTACCTTCATGATAATAATTCTTTCTAGTATAGGCATAAGTCTTGAAATTTAGAGGAATCCTGTAGTCAATTACTTTGAATCCAGTACTTGACTGGTACTTATGTTATTAACTCTTGAAAGAATGAAAGGCAAGGTCAATCTCAGCTGAGTTTCAACTCAGAACATAGCAGGAAAAAATGCTGCTAAGCATTTTGTCTGACGTACTAACAGTTCTGTCAAATGATAACTATTCTGTCTAATTATGGCACAGAGCCAGCAGTTTAATTGGGAAGGAGTAAATCAGTTACATTGACTCCAGTACTTGACTGGTGCTTTATTTTATTGACCCCAAAACGGCAAAGCAAAGTTGACCTGGTGGGATTTGAACTCAAAACATAAAGAGCCAGAACAAATACTGCAAAGCATTTTCTCCAATGCTCTAACAATTTGGCCCACTCACTGCCTATGATAATAATAATACTAATAATAAAGATAATAATCCTTTCTACTATAGACACCAGGCCATAATAATAATAATAATAATAATAATAATAATAATAATAATAATAATAATAACGATCATGATCATGGACTCTCGCATTGAAGACGGCATGAGAGTTCAGCTTTTTGCTGAATGACCTGCACAAATGATTTGTTTATAGTGATCAAATGTTCATGCCACACATTAGCTCACACTCTTCATCAAATCAATGTTGTCTGAACAGGTGTATGGTGTACCATGCATCAGGTATTGCAGTGATTGCAGAACAATGTGAGATGATGTGTTTTGCTCAAGAACACAACACACCACCCAGTCTAGGAATTGAAGTCACGATTTAGTGATTGTGAGTGCAACACCCTAACTACTAAGCCATGCACCCTCAATAATAGTAATTTCATAAATTTTGGCACAAAGCCAGTAGTTTTCAGAAGAGGGGATTAGTCAACACCATTAATCCCAGTATTTGATTGCTACTTCATTTTATCAATCACAGAGAGATAAAAACAAAACTGACCTTGGCATGACTTGAATGCAGAACTCTAATGATTCTGCCAGTCCACCACCACTATAATAATAGTAATAATAATGATAATAATAATCCTTTCTACTATAGGTACTAGGCCTGAAATTTGGGAGGAGAGGACTAGTCAATTACATTGACCCCAAGGTTCCACTAGTACTTATTTCATTGATCCCAAAAGGATGACATGCAAAGGTGACTAGCAAAATTTGAACTTAGAATGTAAGGACAGATGAAATGCCACTAAGCATTATGCCTGTCATGCTAACGGTTCTGCCAGTTTGCTGCCTTAATAATAATGATAATAATAATAATAATAATAATAATTACAAATTTTGCCACAGGGGCAGCAATTTTGGTGGCGGGGACTAGTTGGTTACATCAACCTCAGTGTTCAACTGGTATTTATTTTATCAACCCCGAAAGGATGAAAGGCAAAGTGAACCTCGGCAGAATTTGAACTCAAAATGTAGCAATGGACAAAATACTGCTTAGCATTTCATTTAGTGTATTAATGATTCAGCCAGCTCACCGCTTTTATTATAATAATAATAATCACCACTTCGTTCTTTGTCAACATCAGAAGATCACAACCTATTTACACTTAAATTGGAAATCAGAATCATAAAAAACAAACACTAGAATTCTTATAGATGTTCATTGTAACATTTCTATTGGTCTTTTTCTGGAAAGATTTAATCAAAACTAAAATTCCATCAAGGTGATTGGTTTTCCTTTTAGAAGCACAAAATTGTTATAAAGTACCTGCCCATCGTTACAGTTCATGTACCTATTAACATACTATTATACTTCTTAGATTAGTTATACCCTTTTACATTGGTAAATCACATTTAGATGCCTTTAGTTCATATCTACAGTTGCATCCTGTAGTAACATCTCCAAAAAGTTACAAGAATTGAAGCATTCAACATTCTAATCTCTTGACCAACCCTGATGTTGTTTTGCCCTTCTCCTTTAGATTAAAAAGTAAAAAACAAAATGAAAAAAGAAACCCTGTGTCTTATTGAATCCAGATTTACTTGAGAAATAGACTTTCAAGTCTTCTGCACTTAATGATGTCAGGGCATTCAATGACAAGACATCTTCTATTTAGAATCATTGGTTTTAAAATAAGTGATATTTGTTATAGCTAATTGACAACTTCTAAAGTCATTGATTTATAATGTTTTGCATAAATTTTCCTTCTAACTTATTGACAATTTATTTTACTGTTCCATTTTATGTCTGTAATGTTTTTTTACTTTTTTTTAGGTATATGTGAGTTTGGTGCTAAGAGGAGTTGATATTGCAGTCTTCATTATGACAGTACATTCCTAAGTCAGATTTTGGAGATACTTAATTCTGCACTATGTCTTTTGGTCTATTTGCTTGATAAGGCTATGGAAATAGCCTCTCAGGGTTCTCTACCAATTATGGAAACTTCCTCCTATGTGAGTTGGCAATTTTCGTTTTCATTTATCTAAAACCATTTCTTTGTTTTTGTTTCTTTCTTGATTTTTGTTTAACAATTTTAAGGTCTGTTATCATAAATACAGAATATTTTGGCTAGAAGACATGTATTTGATGCAATTGTGACTCATCAACCCACTTACAAAAAACAAACATTTGTTAGTTTTCATTATTTATTACACAAGCATATTGTTTTCTGTTTAGTTGTGAAAAAATGCAGATTTAGAAATTATTTTCTTGTCATTACCATATGGTATCACAACATACTGAAATTAATTTTCTTCATTAACACTTTTGTTGCTATATTTCTATCAAACTAATCAGTCTTTGTTTCAATTAAATTTTAGAATAATTTAGAATTAGTTAAAATAACTTTCATTTTTAAGCTGGTATTTAGAACATATATTAACCCTTTCGTTACCATATTTCTGACCAAAATACACCCCTTATGTGTTTCAATTAATTTCTAACATAATCATAAATTTAGTCTGGTTTCATTAAACGACTCTAACTTTTTTATTTATCAACATATTAATGTGATTTTTGGAAGATAATTTAATGAAAGGTTCTCAACTAATTCTATACCAAAATTTTTGTCACAGAGTGACTCTAATTACAGGTAAATACAGGTAAATTCAACAAAATATAAAATTTATAAAATTATTAAAATTTTTGTTCAAACATCGCTATAGAAAATGGGTTATTAGCTAATATTCAATTGGATATACAACAAAATATTATTATAGAAGAGTTGT
>NC_068989.1:32467235-32467963 GCF_001194135.2 Octopus bimaculoides | reverse complement strand
TAGATACACATAAATATACAATAATGATTTACAAAATAAATTAATCAAAATTCGTCACTCACCTTACAGGTAAATTAAAATAACAGGTAAATTAAAATTACACAAAGAAAAATAAAAACGAAGTAAATTTGAAAATATTTATAAAATGAAATCACACATATATACAAATCAAACAATATTTCTATCATGAAAACTTATAAAGCACCCTGCTCTACATAATGCAACCTTGCAGAATGCACATTGGAAAGTTGTTTCAACAGCCCTTCCACTAGGAGCTTTTCTTTTTTGATGAAGGCATTCGCGACACTGCTTTTTGCGACCCTCGATTTTTTTCTAATTTATGGAGATCGGCCGAATTCAGAGGGATATCTCTCTTGCAGGCTTTGCTTTTTTTCCCTACAGTTATTTTTTTTGAGGAATAACCAGCTCTTAGTTGCGTTGCTACATCTGCACGGAACTGCAGATGATCGCATCGCTTTCAAGCTGGCCCCGATTTGGTATATAGTATAAACGCATTAGTAATACTCATATTTACTATATACCAAACCAGGTATCGCCACCATTTATTCCCCGGTCTGCCAACTGGATAATAAGACATCATCTGATTCAGCCGATCTACACCACCCATGTACCTGTTATAATCGAGGTTCACAAATGGCGTGCCATTTTCATCTACATGTGGCCATGCACAGGTAGACAGAAAATTAATCTGCCTCTTATCTCTGTAT
>NC_068989.1:32456981-32466139 GCF_001194135.2 Octopus bimaculoides | reverse complement strand
CGGATTCATCAAAAACCACATGCGTTTTTTTTTCAGTTACAGATTCATCAAGGTCTTCAATGGAAAATCCTTCAAATTCTGACTCGCTGCTTGACAGAATAAAATTTGCATCCCTTTTTTTTGTCAGGGTTACAAATTTTACAAACAGAACAGGAACAAATTTGGAAAAAAAATCTCACAAAATTCACAAATTTAAAAAAACACGTCGATCTTCGTACAAAGCTATAGCTGAAGTGTTTACACAGTATAATCACGTGTTTTCACAAATGTACTAACGAGATTTGATTGGATATTCTCATTTAAATATGAATAGGTGATTACGGGTGGTTTTGGGCGGTTTGGTCACGAAAGGGTTAACAGAAAATCTGATGGAAGGTTTTAATCGAGATAACTTTAAAATTGGGAGCTTGTATCATAGAACCAGAGGTATTTTCAGACAGGTTGGTATCAAAAGGATTAAGCAACTGGCAAATACTCCTGACCATGCTTAAGGATACTAGTCTTGCTGGTCTTGCTTATGAGTCAGTTGGTGCTGTCATACCAGCAAATCCTACTTAACCCTAATATTCAGCTGGGTATACAACAAAATTGTAACATAGAAGAATTATGCACCTTGAATTTTCAATTGAACTTAAATGCACATAAAACTGGTGTAGCATAAAGGTAAGATAGAACAAAATACAGGCAGTCCTAAATTGTGGTTACCACATGTTACTGGATTTCATGCTTATAGAAATTATAAAGTATTGCCACTAACTTTGGGATATAGTCTGTAATTTCACTTTATGGAAATTTGGATGAATTTTGATAGTTTAAAAACTACACTTTCTTCTTAGCCATGGTTGCCTGGATATTGAGCCTGTTTTGATGATAGTATTTTTTGGCACTGGAGGTAGACACACATAAAACAGAGAGAGAGGAGTGATCCCCAATGCTACAAACACATCCTTTCTTCATAAAGGAAAAAACACTCACATGCATAAGCAACTAATGGGAGATGTGTTTGTAGCAATTGGGATCATTTAATACATTTTAATATATTTGTTTGACTTTTCTATTCACAACACTAAAATTTAAACTTACCATCAGTTCTACTTTGTTAAAAGATGTTCAGAAATCAACTGTGATAAAATTTTTCTTTTCCACATTTCTTCAATATTTCTTCTGCCAAGACATACAGTAAGTGAATCAGAAAGTTAAACAGTTTAGTAGTTGTGATTACAAGTTAGTTGTCAACTAAGACAAAAACAAATTTTTTCATGGTGCTAAAAGGTCCCAGGGACAAAACTGCTGTTAAGCATGTCAGTTTTGAATCAGCAATGTTAAATAGCCAGGGTCAACATGACTGCCAAAATGTCTCGTACCCATGTGTGTGCGCATACGTGCATTACTATAAACATACTGTTATCTATTATTAGCACAACCAACACCAACTCCTTACTGGTCAACTACAGCAACAGTAGTATGAACAAGTTAAGGAACTCCATCTAAAATAAAAGTCAATAATCGAGGAAGTCAGAGTATGTGACAGAATACTTAAGATTAGATTAGTGCTTCATCATAGGTTAGCAACCATTATCTCGGCCTATGCCCCTCAACCGGGGCTATCTGATGGACAGAAAGACCGATTTTATGACACCCTCTTGCAGACTACCTTGTTGACGAATGACAGGGACCTTCTCTTTATAGCTGGTGACTTCAATGGACATGTTGGACAACATACAGGGGGTTTCCATGGCATACATGGAGGCTATGGTTTTGGCTCTCGCAATGAGGAGGGAACCAGGCTGCTGGAGTTCTGCGATGCAAATGATCATATGGTTTGCAATATTAACTTCAGGAAACCTGCCAGTCACCTAGTCACCTACCGTTCTGGCAGACACACTAGCCAAATTGACTACATCCTTGCCAGAAAAAGGGAAAGATGGCTGCTTATAAATGCCAAAACCTTCCCAGGCGAAGAATATACCCCTCAACATAGACTGAGAAGGGTCTGGAAGCTCAAAGATCCTGCGAATGGACAGAGATTTAGAGACATATTACTCGAAGCCTTTGATGAAATAGAAGGGGATATAGCATCACATAATGTGGAAGACAACTGGAGGTTTCTACGGGACAACCTGCTGAGAGCCACTGACCAAATCTGTGGATGGTTCAAAGTCCCCTTTTGACCCAAGGTAACTTGGTGGTGGAACAATGTGGTTGACAGGGCTATTAGACAAAAGAAACAGGCTTGGAAGGACTGGAAGAATGGTGGTAGCTTCCCTTCTGGCATCAGACTGCCAGAAGGGAAGCTAGGAGACAGCTTTATTTAGCCAGAAAGGGAAGCAGATAAGAAAAAATTTGCCAATGTTCTGCGCGTAAGGACCAAAGACTTGAGGTATCTCGTGTTGCAAGACAGTCTGTGAGAGAGAATCGTGATGTCGTAGGAGAGAAATGTGTCCGCATGGATGATGCTTCACTTGCACTAAACAAGGCTGCAAAGAGAAAGGTTTGGAGACACCACTATGAAAGGTTGCTCAATAAAGAGAATGAATGGGAGAAAGAGTCTGCCAAATGTCGACTCAACAGAGGGACCAGCTATCCGAATTAACAGTACCTTGGTAGATAAAGCAATTAAGAGTATGAAGACAGGGAAAGCCCCCAGCCCATCAGGAATCACTGCAGAGATACTCAAAATATCTGGCGGTGTCGGCTATAGTCTAGTCACCTGTATAGTTAATCAGGTGATACACGAAGGAGTCATACCCAATGACTGGTGTAGCAACACCATAGTCAACTGCTACAAAGGTAAAGGTGACGCTTTATATACAAATAATTACAGAGGTATCAAGTTGTTGGATCAGGTAATGAAGGTCACGGGGAGGGTCATAGTCCAACTAATTAGGGAGAGAGTCAGTTCAGATGAGGTGAAGTTTGGGTTTGTGCCAGGGAAAAGCACCACTGATGCTATATTTCTGGTAAGACAGCTGCAGGAGAAATACCTAGCCAAAGATAAACCTCTGTACCTGGCTTTCGTTGACATGGAGAAAGCCTTTGACGGGTCCCCCAATCCCTTATCTGGTGGTCAATGAGGAAACTAGGGATAGAAGAATGGTTAGTGAGAGTTGTGCGAGCCATGTACAGGGGTGCTGTCAGTAAGGTGAGGGTTGGCAACGAGTACAGTGAAGAATTTTGATTAGAGTTAGGGGTCCACCAAGGTTCAGTCCTCAGTCCCCTCCTATTTATCATAGTCCTCCAGGCAATAACAGAGGAATTCAAGACAGGATGCCCCTCGGAGCTCCTCTATGCTGATGACCTTGCTCTAATTGCTGAGTCACTATCAGAACTACAGGAGAAGTTTCAGGTGTGGAAGCGAAGGGCCTTAGAGTCAACCTAGCAAAAACCGAAGTCTTCGTAAGTAGGGAGGCAGACAAACCACAAATCCCTTCAAGTAGATGACCCTGCTTAATCTGTAGAAAAGGCATAGGTAGAAACAATAAGATTTAGCCAGTGTAAGCTATGGACACATAAGAGGTGCAGCAATATCAAAGGAAGGCTAACTGGGTAGATAGTTTTTGTATGTTCAGGCAGATGTTCAGGTGCAATAACTATTGAAAATGTGCATAGAACAACTTCTGTCACATTCCAGGGAGAAAAACTACAAGTAGTTGAGAGCTTCTGCTACCTAGGTGACCAAGTCAGTAGCAGGGGTGCGTGCTCTGAAAGTGTAGCTGCTAGAATAAGAATAGCCTGGGCAAAGTTCAGAGAGCTCTTACTTCAGCTGGTGACAAAGGGCCTCTCGCTCAAAGTAAAAGGTAGACTGTATGACACATGTGTATGAACAGCCATGCTACATGGCAGTGAAACATGGGTCGTGACTGCTGAGGACATGCATAAGCTTGCAAGGAACGAAGCCAGTATGCTCCGCTGGATGTGTAATGTCAGTGTGCATCCTTGATAGAGTGTAAGTACCTTGAGAGAAAAGTTAGACCTAAGAAGCATCAGTTGTGGTGTGCAAGAGAAATGATTGCGCTGGTATGGTCATGTGGTGAAAATGGATGAGGATAGCTGTGTGAAGAAGTACCACACCCTAGCAGTTGAGGGAACCTGTGGAAGAGGTAGACCCAGGAAGACCTGGGATGAGGTGGTGAAGCACGACCTTCGAACAATAGGTCTCACCGAGGCAATGACTAATGACAGAGACCTTTGGAAATATGCTGTGCTTGAGAAAACCCTACAAGCCAAGTGAGACCATAACCTGTGGCTTATGCCAGGGATGTAACCAGCCCACTTATGCGTACCTTTCCTTCATTGGACACTAAACTCTGCTTGCAAAAACCTGTTGAGGCAAGTGAAATCAAAATCAAATTCAATGACAGCACTGCATGACTGGCATCCGTCCTAGTGGAATGCTAAGAGCACCATTCGAGCGTGATCGTCGCCAGGGCTGCTGACCGGCTCCCGTACCTGTGACACGTAAAAAGCACCATTTGAACATGATCACTACTAGTGTTGCCTTACTAGCACCTGTGCCAGCGGCACATGAAAAACAACATTTGAGTGAGGCCATTGCCAGCACTGCTGGACTAGCTCCTGTGCAGGTGGCACGTAAAAGCATCCACTACACTCTTGGAGTGGTTGGCATTAGGAAGGGCATCCAGCTGTAGAAACTCTGCCAGATCAGATTGGAGCCTAGTGCAGCCATCTGGCTTGCCAGTCCTCACTCAAACCGTCCAACTCATGCCAGCATGGAAAGTGGATGTTAAATGATGATGATGATGAGATAATGTGGTACCCTATTGTACTTTAAAAGTTGAGTGAATTGTCTTTAATCTGAGATTAGTGCAAATTGATTTAGAACTAAACATCCTCAACAGTACTATTAACAACAAACACAACAAATTTTGCTCTAATAAAACCATTCTTTACTGCTGCTATTTGTTGTGGATAATTCTTGCTCACCACTGCCATTGGATTTACCTGCAATTCAAGATATCTGGAAAGAAGCTACCAATTGGAACTGAAGGCAGTAGTGTAAAAAGGAATTGTAAGGGGTTTGCATTTGATGTTTTATAAATGATTCCTGAAGGGTTTGCAAAAAAAGCAAGCCTTTAAAGCTTCCAAAAATTGTCTGACACTTTGGGAAAGAATTGCTGCTGATGAAATTAAAGCTTCTACTTATGAATCACTTTGAAAATCCAAGGTTGTTTAAGGGTTACAGAAAATGTAACTTACTTCAAATTTAACATTCAAATAAAGTGTGGAGAACTAAGAAACTGTTCAAAGAGTAATTTGTAAACATTCTTTGTCCTGTTGTAGAACGGTACAAATGCCAGACATTTCTAACAAAGTATTGCTCCTTTTACATCAAACCATCCAGTGAACTTAAATGAGCTTTCTGGTAATGTGAGAGCAGAATATATAGCCCTAGTATTATCTGACAACAACAACTTTCAAACAACTTGTATGACAATCACTGTTTAGAGAGATAAACCTCCAGTTAGAAACTTCTGGAAGCAGTTCAACATTATCGATGCTGTGGATAACATAGCTGAATCACATGATGAAATGAAATCCTTTACTTTGAATGGTAATTGGGAAAATATATGGCTAGATTTTAGACTACAAGCTTTCCACAAGCTAAAAGTTTACATCAAATTCGTAAAGGTATTGTGAGCCTTGCTGGATGGAGTGTTTGAAGAAGTCATAGAGGATTATGTGATTGAGTTGTTTATGTCTCATAGAGAAAGCTTGTCTGGCAAGAAACTGATGCTGTTAGAACAAGGGCAAGCTAACAATATAGACGGGAATTCATAAGTTCAACCAACTCCACTTAAATTGACTACTAAGAATATAGCTTAAGGGTTGGTACTAGTAGAGAAAGGTCTGTAAGTTTTTGCTGATAATAGCCCTAATTGTGAATATACTGAGGCTGGGCTGAAAACTTAATAAGCTGACTGTGAAGGAGTGATGCAAGAACTGTGAAATCTTCTTATTAATAATTGATTTTGTTTCTTTCCATGTATACTGACAGTTGACTGTTCAAAGAAGACTTCGCAAGTAACAAGTAGCAACTTCTCTTGAAAATCAACAAAATTTGGCGTTGCGATGTTATTAAGTACTTGCAGAAAAATGGTTTAGCCCCCCCCCCCCCCGGACTTTCATGCTGACATAGTTGCTACACTAAAGGGTGTTGCTCCAGCCTTATCAATAGTGCAAAAGTGACCAGCTGAATTTAGGAGGAGAAGGGAGAGTCTTGAAGATGACCCAAGGTCTGGACATCCTGCAACTGCTACCACTGAGGAGAACATTGCTCATGTTCACCACATGATGATGGATGACAGGCAACTGACTATAAGTTAAATAGCCAATGTTATTAGAGAGTTGAGAATATTTTGCACAATGAACTTGACATGACAAAAGTTTCTGCTTGGTGGGTGCTACATTTTCTGACACCTGATCAAAAGCTCACTAGGCTGATCACATTACAGGAAAACCTAACATTGTTTGAGGCAATCCAGCTGGTTTCCTTGAATATTTCAAAATTCAGGATGAGTGTTGGATACTTTGAGCCAGAGACAAAGAGATAATCCATGCAGTGGAAACATCCCTCCTCACCTGTTCCAAGAAGGCCAAGGTCATTTCATCTGCAGGGAAGGTGACGGCCTCAGTTTTTGGGGTTGTAAAAGGCATTGTGTTTATTGTCTATCTTCATAAGGTCTGCATCATCAATGGAGAGTTCTGTGCTAACTTGCTGAGGCAGTTATGAAAGGCTATCAAGATCAAATGCCCAGGAAAACTGACGAAAGGTGTCTTGTAACATCAGGACAATGCTCAAGCACACAAATGGTTGATCATCATCATCATCCCTATTCTCCTGATTTGACTATCATCTGTTCCCCAGCATGAAGAAACACTTGGCTGGAAAGCTGTATCATAGTGATAATCTCATATCTGTTGTTGATGACTTTTTTGACCAACAAGCTTTGATCCAAGCACTGCAACATTGGAAGAAGTGTGCGGACCACAAGGGGAACTATGTTGAAAAAAAAAAAACCTCATTTGGTCTTGTCTGTGAGAGTATCTTAGTCAACTTATGAACTTTTCAGCTCACCCTTGTAACATAAAAATTACAAGGGGAGTTTACAATAAACTCAGTTTCTACACTGAGTTGTACAATGAGATGATGTATCATAAACATTAAACAAGATAAGTTCTTCACTCCTCATGCTGATAATGAAAGCATACAATATATATGAACAAATTTCATATGTTGAAAGCATATTATATATGGATAATGTGAACCATTAGGCTACTTTTAAGCACTCTAACTTCTTAAAGTTTGGGATTAAAGGCTACAGCTACTCTGCTTGTAGCTTCTAAAATATTTATTAAAGAAAATACAAGCAATTAAGCATAATTCAAAGCTTTGCAAAATGTATGGAATTGACTGTTTTCATCAAAAGCTTCTAAAGTGAAAGGATGTCTAAAAATATATATATCAAAGAAAATCAGAAACACTTTCAATTGCTAGTTCAAAAATCTGAAGTACATCAAAATTAACACTAAAAGATCCATCACCTAAAGCAACATCGTTTAGTTTTAGTTAGCTCACAAGCAGGAACTGTTAAAGTAATAATAGAAAATAAAGAAATAGTATACAGCACTTTGATAGGTTTATAGTTGTAGTAGCTGATAATTGAAAGTTAGATACCTTTTTTTTTTTAATGCAATTTAAGTTGTTTATATGCATGATAGTTGCACTCTCCCAGATAGAACACTTTGATAACAAAAGGTTGTTTCAGTGTTTTTCAGTTCAGTACATTTTGAGGCCAAAAGGTTGTCTAAATAAATATGCAGCTTGTTGTGAGGTCAGACAGCTGCCTGGATGAGTTTATGAAGCTAGTAAATGGCCTTAACAACTGGCTGGCTTGATTGCTTGCAACTGAAAGTTATGTGATCACCTTTAAATACATAATTTTTTTACTCTACTTTTATTTCACCTTAGATCTTCTTTCTGAGTTCTCATGACATTTCTTCTGGTTCCCTAACTATCTGGATAATGTTTTCTCTCATACCTTCCTTAAATTCCACTCTCTCTCTCTCTCTCTCTCTCTCTCTCTCTCTCTCTCTCTCTCTCTCTCTCTCTCTCTCTCTCTCTCTCTCTCTCTCTCTCCCCCTCCTCAGTTTGTCAATTTCTTTTCCCTTACTTTCCCCCATCTCTGTCCTCTACTTCCTTTTTCCTCTCACTCTTTTGCTGCTATTCTTTCTTCATAAAATAGAATTAACTCTTCACATGTTAGTTAAAACTTTTGAAGCTGAGAAAACAGTTTCATTACTTCAATACAAGGGAAATAATGAGTGTAAACTATTTTGCCTGTCGTCCATCCATAAAAGTTGTTAACGAACCAGTTATATATGATAAATTAGATGTTATTAGACCAAAGGTTCTCAAGCCATTTTGGCCAAAGGTTCTCTTTTGACCCTTGGAGTTACAAATGGCACCCTTAGAAAATATTTTTATTTTTCAATATGCTACTTATTTTGATATAAACAGATAATGATTAAAAACTAAAGGACATCATCTGCGCTTTTATGCAGTCGGAGTACAGATGTACAAATTGAAATGCAAAAAAAAATAAATAAAAGCAAAATAATGAATTGAAAGTTTGGTGATAGTGTTTCTTTCCACCATGCGACACTTATGAGATCAACTTGTTGTCTATCAAAAGAGTGCACTTTGGTACAAGTAAATGCTGATGAAATCATTTCAAGCCTTTCTAATTTCCCTTATCAAAACAGCTACAACTTGTGTGCGACAATCTGACATATAAGTTATTGTCACTGGGGAAGAGGATTTTTATGCTCAAGAAAGAGTGTATTTGATAGAAATTGTTGAAATACATATGTACTTCATATGAGTAGCAAATTGTGGAGGATGGTATTTACTGTACTTGGATCTAGTTAGTTTGAGTCACAAAATCAGCCCCCTTTAAAAATAATGTAAAAAAATCTGAAAATTTGTCATATTAAACATTCATTTCTTATTCAGGATCTAGTTTGTTTCGTTCATAAAATCTACCTTTTTAAAAAGGAAGTAAAAAATTGGAAAATTCGTTATTTGATGCAGTTTTCCACACTTATTCCTATGAAGTCATGAACTTCTAGAGAAAAAT
>NC_068989.1:32453388-32454540 GCF_001194135.2 Octopus bimaculoides | reverse complement strand
ATATCCCACTAGTGCCTCATTGCTCCAAAACGCCCCCCTCAAGCTCCAAATGGCCCCTGTTGAGAACCTTTGCTATAGACTAATGATGTGTTGATATACCATAGCAGAAGCAAATATTTCAAATGATGCCAGTTTTGTTGTTTAGTCCAAGGTCAGCTCTGATCAAGCAGTACTATTGACCAAAGATCTTCCAGCCTTGATTCTCATCTTGTGTTTAGTCATGTAACCACATGATCCAATATGCCCCTCATTCATTAAAACAGTAGGGTTAATTTGAGCAAGATATGAATATGTCTAGCAAATTGAGCAACTCTATGGAGTTTCTTTGTTGGCTTGTTGCTAATTTTGTATATCATATATGTAATTAAGAAAAAAATAAAGTGGTTGATCTAATCTTTAAAATGTAATGCTGAAATTTCCACATTTTGACAGTGAATTGTGTTCATTTTTTATTTTAGGTAAGTCATGATACTTTATGGTCTGACTTGGATTTGTATTTAGACGATACATTATGACTGGTAAGTTGATATTATATTTTTATGAAAATTTTGGCACAAAGATAATCATGTAATTTTATTTAAACCTTTTGTCATAAGCATAATAATTGTATACTGCATTTATTGATATGCACTTGTGTGTAATGCATGCCATGAATTATAGGCAATGAAACCTCAATATAATGCACTCTGACTTTTATTTAGTATTATGGTGCATGTAAAAATGAGTTTAATTTGATTTATGATAATTACTATATAAAATATATTGTAAAACTTGGTGAAACAATCAACTTTGAAAGTAACCATTGAATTTTAGCTGCATAGGCTATAAAAGTGTACATGCTGTGAAGATAATATTCTAAAAACTCACATGATTACATTTTTACTTAAAAATCAATCTGATTTGGATAATGAAGGTGTATTTAAATCATCATCATCATCATCATCGTTTAACGTCCGCTTTCCATGCTAGCATGGGTTGGACGATTTGACTGAGGACTGGTGAAACCGGATGGCAACACCAGGCTCCAGTCTGATTTGGCAGAGTTTCTACAGCTGGATGCCCTTCCTAACGCCAACCACTCAGAGAGTGTAGTGGGTGCTTTTACGTGTCACCCGCACGAAAACGGCCACGCTCGAAATGGTGTCTTTTATG
>NC_068989.1:32451323-32453378 GCF_001194135.2 Octopus bimaculoides | reverse complement strand
TCCGTAGTCATCGCCTCGGTGAGGCCCAATGTACGAAGGTCTTGCCTCACCACCTCAGCCCAGGTCTTCCTGGGCCTACCTCTTCCACGGGTTCCCTCAACTGTTAGGGTGTGGCACTTTTTCACGCAGCTATCCTCCTCCATTCTCACCACATGTCCATACCAGCGCAATCGTCTCTCTTGCACACCACAACTGATGCTTCTAATGTTCAGCTTTTCTCTCAAGATACTTACACTCTGACGGGTATTCACATTGACATTACACATCCATAAGGTTAAGATTTTTTTTAACCCAGTCTTTACATACTATCATTTATAAATTCTTATGATGTCAACTCAATTTTACTATTCAGGTGTTGGTCTTAGCATGTTTTTCGTTTTTAAACAACTTCAAATTTTTTAATTACGTTTTTTTTGTAACAATCTTTTCAACATTAGACATTAAGGGTATGGCAATTTTTAATTTGAAAAAATTCTTCAAATTATGCAGTAGATATTTCATCATCCTATTGTTTCCATTTGAGTATTACAATTCACTTGTGAGTTTTTTTTTATTTTTCAATATTTTTTATGTGTCAGTAAAATAAGAAGTAACCTAGATTAATACAATCTTTGGCTTATGAATCCTGATATATTTATGAAATATAATGAACAGTTAATGTATTGTAAGTATCTTAGAAAAATGTCACATTATTATTGTGATTTAAACTCTTCATTATATATCAATTAGTTTGGACATGAAATATTATTTATATCAAGTCATTCCATCCTGAATATACCCACATACTAGGAACTGGAAGATTGAGTAATATTTAGTTCTGGACAATATGCATCCTTAAATTCTACTTTAAAAAATTGTGTACTATATATGTAGAAATATTGTAAGTTTTTTTCCAAATGAAAAGTGTTATTGTTTTATTAAAGTTTATACTATAAAGATCAATTTCAGCCTACTGATTTATGTTGCATGAAGCTGCTACCCTAAACTGCAATAATGGGAAAATTTTGGTTTCAACACTACCAGTTTATGTCCTGAGTATCACTTTAAATTGGTTTGGGAATTCTAAGGTTTTAAGGAGTGTGGGATCACCTCTTAACCACTATTGTTCCCAAGTCTACTCTGACCTGAAGTACTAGCACCTTTCAGCATCCCAGCTATAGGTTAATTAGCAAGCCAGTTAAGCAGATGGAGATTGTTAGCCTGGGGGTTCAACCCATCTAAGGGAAGGAAAACCCCTATTCCAAACTGTCACTTCCTTGTGGGCATACCCATCTGTGGGAAAGGCTTCACGAGTAAACCCTGAGGAAAAATTGGGAGTCAGAGCCTCTGAGGTAGTTTGATGTTGTCTACAACCTTGTTTTGGTAACTCCTACACCAACACTGGTTCCATTTGTAACAGCCATGCTGTTCCTTCAGATCCATCAGTGATGTGGAAAGGGGGAGGGCATGCTGCATGTGCAATAACCTGCCATCTATACCATACTGCTCAGGTCTGGATTCTGTTGAATACCCTGTACTGGAGAGACTGATGAATGTGGCAGAAAAAAAGGTAGACCCACAAAAAAGAGCACTTCAACTTGAACGGCACTGGGACAGCCCACAAATATAACTTGTGTAATAGAGGCTACCATTTGCACATTGGACTGGTCAGTCATAGACAGCATTGTTCCAGTGGAGTGGACAACTAGGACCTCCACCATGGTCATATATGACATATGAAGGCCATAGAAAACTACCATTTAAAGAAACTAGTTAATATTGCAGCTGCCTTCTGCTGTTGGGAGTACATGTTTTCAGCTTAAGAGACAAGACTATTGAAAGTGAAGTGTATCAAATATGGATTTAATAGTGTGCCATTGGAGAGATAAGAATTGTCAGTCTTGTGATAGATAGGCTAGATTTTTTTGTAATATTTTATAAAATATTGTTTGTCATGGTTTTAATAAATCCGAACTATACCATTTATGATATTGATGAATAATATAAATATTATCTATAAGTATCTTGTGAAAGCAAACTGAAATGCTAATTGTGGCATCAAAATAAATGGTTATT
>NC_068989.1:32443892-32451087 GCF_001194135.2 Octopus bimaculoides | reverse complement strand
TGTCCGGGTGTGACTTATTACGCCATCTACGATAAGTCTTGCTAGGTGAAAATCGACTAAAAAAGAAAGCCATACAACGAAAAAACCCTTATGATGTAAATATGTTCATAATTCAAAAGACGATGAAATTAATAGGGAAAGTCTGAAGGCTGTTTTGCGTAACATTATTAAGCGTACGTAAATTCCATCCGTCTAATTGGCTATAGAAATGCTTGTGCAAAACAACTTTTTGCGCTGCCCTGATTATACATAGCAGGGTAATCCCTTTTCGCAGGAGCTATGACGGCAATTTGTGATGAAGCAATTGCTGGCAATCTGTTTTTAAAATATCAGGTCCTTGTCATAATAGTAGAAATATATTGGTCTCCAAAAGGTTTGTCAGTAGTTTGTAATTCTGGGTAGCTTTCTTATAATCATAATCATAATAATATTAATAGCAAAAGATGCTCAGATTTCATCCAAGCATGTAGGAGACCACAAACTATCTTTCTTCTTTGTTTATATTCTACTTACCAATTCATTTCTGCAGTACTTTCTTCAAACAAAGAGAGAAAAATAAAAAAAAGTCTAATGGTTTTGTGTCCTGGGAAAGACTGACTAGGTCCAGTCTCTTCAGAAAAATCATTAAGGAAAACAGTTTTCTAGCTTTTACTCCATTCAGGTACAAATCCATTTTCTTTGTCGCTTTCGGAGTTATCAGAATCACTTTTGAAAATCAAAATATCTGATTCATAATCACACACTATATGGATTTTATGTGGACTGTATATTTTGCTTGATTTCTCCATGTCTTCTGTCAAAAAGCCTTCAAATTCCGACTCACTACTTGACAACATGAAACTGGTGTCCATTTTGTGTCAATATTAAAAATTTTCAGAAAATAAATGTAGAAAGAAATGGGGGGAAAAAATCTCCAAAAATTTACAGAACTCAGATATCACATCAAATAATGTTGGATACTGTAACTCAATTGTTGACATAGTGAAAACATGTGTTTTCACAAATTTATTAACAAGATTTGCACTGAAATTCTCATTTAAATACGAATAGGTTATAGGTGGGTACAGTTGGGTTGGTAACATAAGCCAAAGGAATTCTTGGGTGGCTTCAGGCTGGTTGGTAACAAAAAGGTTAACCTCCCGAAATATTTTGCTAAAAGTCCTACTTCTTGACTGAGTCTTCATAATTTTCGCTGGCCTCAGAATCCTACAAATCTGTAACCATTTCTCTAATGCAACCACATTTCCACTAACTATAGTTTCATCATATAGTTTACACCCAGAAACATTTCACAAGTCAAAATTGATGAAATTGAAGGTCATCGACTTCACTTCTGACCTTGATAAAACAACCAAACAAGAAAATAGCTATCTACATCCCCAAAATTCTATCCAACCATCCTTAAAATGGTTGGATAGAATCTACACTACTTTTGCAACTCATAAATACAGTACTAGCACTAGTTGGGAGACATACATTTCCAGTTGCATAATGTTTTTAAACTATCATGAAAGAAACTTTTCTTGTAAAATATGACATTCTTCTTGTCAAAGAGATCTTTTGCAGTTTTGCTGAATCTTAACAGCTGAATCTTAACCAATAAAAATGCTTCTGTTAGTAGTATCCCTGCAACCAAAACCACAACTGCATTTAATTTAACTCTCCATTGATATACATGAATGATATTAATAAAAATACAATTGTAAATAGTCAGCTAACTAAATGAATGTGGCTACTGGACTTTGTTTTGATCATCTTCTGTAAACTCTGTTCTACAGGACTGACTTTCATCCTCAGTGAACTGTGCCAACTACCTGTCCTTTTCTTCTCCAGTGTATTTTTCTCTGTTGGTACAGACATAGCCAACTTCAAGAAAGTCACCTTAATAATCTTTCCAACTATTCATGTTTTTATGCAATAAAAATCCCTAAGTACTACCTTCAATCACAAACTAAAAGATTATGAGTTTGTATTTGCTATTTTAGACATCACCTAAACGTACACCTTTGGTTTGCATGATAAGTTTTTGGCAAATCTTGGTTATAGATTTGTCTGGTTGGGGAGCTTTTTTATTTTTATTCAGTTTCAACAAGTACAGTGAAGAATTCTGGGTAGGAGTAGGGGTCCACAACATGGCAGTGAAACATGGGCTGTGACTGCTGAAGACATGCGCAAGCTTGCAAAGAATGAAGCTAGTATGCTCCGCTGGATGTGTAATGTCAGTGTGCATACACGACAGAGTGTAAGTGCCCTGAGAGAAAAGTTGGACATAAGCATCAGATGTAGTGTGCAAGAGAGATGACTGTGCTGGTAAGGTCATGTGTTGTGTATGGATGAAGACAGTTGTGTGAAAAAGTGTCATACCCAAGCAGTAGAGGGAACCTGTAGAAAAGGTAGACCCAGGAAGATCCGGGATGAGGTGGTGAAGCACGACCTTCAAACGTTGGGTCTCACCAAGGCAATGACAAGTAACCGAGACCTTTGGAGATTTGCTGTGCTTGAGAAAACCTGGTAAGCCAAGTGAGACTGTAACCATGGCCTGTGCCAGTGCAGCATAACCAGGCCATTTTAGAGTACCCTTCAATCATTGGGCAATAAACTGCGCTTGCGAAGACCTGTTGAGGCAAGTGAAGTTGTTGTCGTGGCTGATGATAGTACTGCCTGATTGGCACTCGTGCCAGTTGCATGTAAAAAGCACCATTCAAGTGTGGCCAATACCAGTGCCAACTCAATGGTCCTGTGCTGGTGGCACATAAAAAGCACCATTCAAGCATGGTCGTTACTAGTGCCGCCTTACTGCCCCCTCCCCATGCCAGTGGCACATAAAAGCACCCACTACACTCTTGGAGTGGTTCGCATTAGGAAGGGCATCCAGCTGTAGAAACTTTGCCAGATCGAATTGGAGCCTAGTGCAGCCTTCTGGCCCTCAGTCAAACTGTCCAACCCATGCCAGCATGGAAAACGGATGTTATACGACAATGATGATGATGATGAATTTTAAATATCAAACTGGCAGGTAAAAAAGAGATTAACACTTCTATTTGTTATAGCTGTTCAAATGATTGGCAGCAGATGTTGGTGTAAAAAAGGAGAGAGCTGGGCTCTCGTTTATTAAACAGTAAATGCCTGGAAATATGTGTTCTACACCATGTTGATACCTGATGAATGGCACATATTTAAAGACCAGTCACTCATCTGAAAGTACCAGTTGCCATTCAGTCCATTGATCTTAACACTTTCGTTACTGTATTTATTCTGAGATGCTCTGTGTTTCTTTCAATTACTTTAAATATAACAAAGAATTTAGTAAAACGACTTAGTTATCATTCAGCTAGTGTTAGGAACATAAATTGTGAATAAGGTTTGGTGAAAGATTTTAATTCAAAACTTGTGAAAACAAGACATTTGTACTCAGAGCCAGAGCCAGTTTCAGACGGGTTGGTAATGAAAGGGTTAATCAATTTGCATGTTGAATCAGTTCTGACATGGGTTAGTCAGTTTTCAAGTAGCACATGAAACATGGATGATAATTTGAGGGTTTATAAAATTTATTTGAGTCATTATATTCTTATTTTTTTTTATTTATAATTTGTTCTTCAATTTTTGTTATTGATTTTTCTTTTTATTTTTGTTGTTGATTTTTCTTTTGATTTTTTTTTTTTCATTTTCCATGTTTTGCAGGTATCCAAAATCATAAATTAGCTATCCTCATGGATAAGCTTCGTAACCGGGGGCCATTACAACGGTCTTGGAATGAAAGTATTAAAGCTATCCGTGTAGCTATGGCTGTAAGTTAATTATATATAACATTTTAATTTTTAAAATCATACTTGTTTGAATTCAAAATGAATGAGTAAGTATTTCACTCTTTTGGTTCTTATTTTTAGAAGTTTTATGAATGTTATTACAGATGCTGCACTGTCATCATTATCATCATGATTGTTATTATGCTTACTGGAGGTCTGTGGCAACTGGGTTTGATATTGTTTCAGTTATGGAATGAAGAGGAATGGTGTTTACACTGGTAAACTGAAGCTCCCCTTAATATTAAGTCATGGGGAGGACATTTAGCTGCGAAGAAAAGGTATCTTGATGGTGGCTGACCTTTGTTGTCAGAATGAATGATGAAGGATGAATCAGTTGAAGGCCAAAAGATAGAATCAGTTGAAGGCCAAAAGGAAATTATATTCATTAAATACTCTAGCTTCACTGAATAAAACATTTTTATGGCTTTTAAGAAGGTATGTTTTTTATTATCAAGTGTAATTTGTCATACACAACAAATTACACTTGTTAGTAAAACTACCAGTATAATTGCTTCCCAACTACAGGTTCAGTCTCACTGTGTGGCACCTTGGGCAAGTGTCTTCTGCTATAGCCTCGGGCTGACCAAAACCTTGTGCGTGGATTTGGTAGGCAGAAACTGAAAGAAGCCCATTGTGTGTGTGTGTGTGTGTGTGTATACATACGCACACACACATATATGTGTATCTTTGTGTCTGTTTGTTCCTCCCACCCACCATCACTTGACAACTGATTTTGGTGTGTGTATGTCCCTATAACTTAGCAGTTTAGCAAAAGACACTGATAGAATAAGTACTAGGCTTACAAAGAATAAGTCCTGGGGGCGATTTCTTCGACTAAAATCCTTTAAGACATGTAAAATCCTATTAGACATGTAAAAGAATACTGAATTTTCAAAAAGTAAATTTGTGTCTTTTGCATCTACATACACACATAATTTAAAATATGTGAATGTTATATGTAGAAATCTAGTGTAGTTCTTGAATTTTTATATTAAATTGGTAGCTGCCTATCAAGGTCACATCAATGCAGCTTGTATTGACAGAGCACTTTGTGTTCCACTCTCAGTCAGTGGTGCTGTACCCTAGCATTTGGTTTTATATCCCACTCTCTTATTTCTTACATATTGACTTCACATCTAACAATGCCCAGTCTTGTATATTTAATATGACCTTTCATTCTTCCCTCTGCAATCCTGCATCACCCACACATAACCTAACCACTACATGAAACCTGTGTTGATACCATGAATGAAAACCTTGAAACCATCCTTCAATAAATCCATGCCAATCTTGTCTCTTTTAATTGTCGACATGTGTGCTTGTGGAGGACTCGGGCACTATTCAGCTATTCATATCATGAAAACATCATTGTTTCATAGGACCCCTTAAAAAAAAAAAAAGCATCACTCCTAGATCTCTCACAGTTGCTCCAAATGTTATGACTCCTTTTAATGAGTGTCTCCTGACAAAAGCACACTTCTAACAAAGTTAGGATTACATCTGAATGTCTGAAGGACCAGAAAATATTTCAGCCCCCAGTCATTGCTAACACAGCAAGTGAGATCCACAATGAAGTCCACATCTTGGAAGGTACAACTGCAGACATCTTGGACTGTTTTCAAAGGAAGCTAACTTGATTGGTTGGCATAAAATTACTCATAGACATGGACCAGCCTGTAACCAACTAGTATAACTGACTCCTCTCTTTGCTTTTCCTACCACTCCTAAATTAGCCTCTGTTCTTTGGAGTTGATTAGTGCTTTACCTCCTTCCAAATAGACTATTGGCCAAATAATATGTAAAAGAAAACCTGTGAAAATTATTGAAATCAGAATAAGCAACATAAGCCTCTGGTTTTACCACCTTTGATTATTTTCAACCGCATCACATCTAATTTCTTAGATATTTATAGAAAGTAAATTTTTAGTTGAGCTCTTTTCATCTTTAGTATTTGAATTCATTGTTTGTTACGTTTACATATTTCATACTTTTCCTCATTCTTTTGCTAGATATTTTTTGTTCGTATTACATTTCCAAAAAATATTATTACTTTGAATAATTATATATTCTTAAGCAAACAAAATTATTTGTTATAGCATTTCAACTTTTATTATGTATGTATTGATGAAAATTATATTACATGGAAAAATGTGAGCATGGAAAGTAATATTCTTAAGATTATAAACCTGGAAAAGTACAGGACAAGTTATTACACCTGGAAAAGTATAGGACAAGCTATTACTTCTAGTAAAGTAAAGAATAAGAAACTTTTTACTTGAAATATTGCAGCAAAAAAGAAAATTTGAAAATATTACAAACTAAAAATTATACAAAATATAATTAATTGTCAGCAAAACATACAAAACTTTTAAAATAATCATTGTACATCATAAAATAATTACGTACTTCATAAAATAATTAAGGCTAATTTTAAAAAATTTTGTTAATATACTATTAAAATATAGTAAATAATTAATCATTAAATAAATAGAATTTTATTCAAGCAATTACTTCTATTTTTTCAAGCTATTACTAAAGAATTTGATTACTGTTTATAAGTACAATTCCAATTTCCATATATTAAAATTTAACTATATTATTGTAATACTTTTAGATTTTATTTTAAAAATTTTCTAAGGTATAAATTTTTATATCTTTTGTTATTATAATAGAGTGCAGTTAATTAATCACCAGCTAATTAGGCAGTTCCTCTAATATTTTAGTTTTTTAAAAATCACTTCTTGTAATTACAATAAAATTCAGTTAATTAATCATCTGCTTATTAGCCAGTTCTTCTAATTTATCACTCTTTACAGTTTTCATCTTTTAAACTTAATGTACAAAACCGTTCAGCTAATTTGTAAGTTTGTCTAATTAGTCACTTTTTCTGTATTTAAGGTAGTAAATTAGCCAAATTCTTATATAACACATTAATGAGCTGGCCTGATTAAATAATTATCTAAAAAGAAAAGGAAAGCAACTAAAAAGGGAAAGCAAAAAAAGCAGAAAGCAAGTTAATTAAAGCTGAAAGAGAAAATTAATAATAAAAGTTAAACTTACCCTAATTCAACAGCATATTAAAAATAACTTTATTAAATATTTAATGGAAAAGCTAAAATATAAAAAGTTGTAGAATGTAAGCACTTTTGACCAATGTCTTTTCTGGACAGCCTTACTACATGTTTTCAGGTCTGTCCATAGAGACACAGCTAAAAATGACTATATTCTATTAAGTGAATTTGGAATTTTAAGCAAAATAAGAATAAAGTTATTTTCAAATGCACAATTTTTTGCAATTTAATAAATTATATGCATTTTTAGAAGCAAAAATTATGGATTTCATAACAAGGAGGAACAACTACAACATAATCATCATCTTGAATCTGCAC
>NC_068989.1:32437804-32442923 GCF_001194135.2 Octopus bimaculoides | reverse complement strand
AATGAGAAGTGAAGAATTAAGAGTAATTATAACAAACAATGGATTAAATACAACTATTTCTTTGCTTGGAGCATTACTCTCTTACTTACTTCCTTTACATTTCATGACATTTTACCTCATAACATTTTGCTACTAATTTTTGTTGAATGTGACTAATGATTCTGAATTCCTCATGCATTTTTCTATCATTTCTATCATTTATGTTAATTGAAAATGAACACCTGCCTTGTTGCCCACCTTCAGGTCTCAAACTATTTATGCCAAAGTGTAGCTGAGGAGGTGTCTTCTTTAAAACTGTTAACAGTTTGCAATTTAGTTGAGAACTGAATTTGTGGTGAAGCTTGCAAGCTGCTGCGATTGACGAAATGGTGGACTTAAAAATATATTCAACCACTACCGTGGTTCAATGATATCTTGATACTTGAATATGTTTATATCCACAAGAAGGTGTATATTAGATGTCTTAAAAAAATCTTCCCCTGCCATAGTGTGAACTTAAAAGAGTTAATAAACTTTTTAAACTTTTACCTTATAAGATCTATCCTTATTAACTTTATTTTAAATATGATTTTTCTTTCTATAATTCACAAATTGAGTGCCATTTTCACTGTTATTGCTTTTCTGAGGTTTTTGCTCCAAGTTAGCTCTGATAGAGCAGATCTATGAACAAAGGCCCTCTTGCTATGACCATTCCATCTCTTTATTTTGGACTAGATTATCCAATATATTTTAATTTTAAGAGATGGTAGGGTGTGTTTTGAAATCTGGTTGGATCATTATAGAGCAAAATTATTTCAATTTTACTGTAGATGTTTTAGAATTTATATTAATTTCATTTTTTTTCTTTCTTTTTTTTCTTTTTTTTCTTCCATATTCTAGCATGACAGTAAAGATTGAATATTATATTAATTTTTATATATGAGCTTCAGCATATGAAAATAGAATATTTGGACATGCTTTGATTTACATGTTTCAATAGTTATGATCAGGTTTAGTGAAGTTTAACATGTGCAAATACAGACAAATGGAACAAAATGATGCTGCTGAACCTATACAATATCATTATTGGAGATTTTTAACCCTTTAACTGCAAAATTAAATTTCATGCTTATTCTAGTAATGATGTTAAATATCTACCAAAAAATACAATTGGTATTTTCGGCAAGTCACATTTTCTAGGTAGACTTAACTTATTTGAACAAAAAATAGGTTGGTGTATAAAGCTGTTTTCCACAGTTAAGAGTAATGAAATTTTGGGTGGATATATCTGATTTCTACTGTTAAAGAGTTAAATGTTTTCTTCAGAGATAGGTAATAAGACATGATTTCTTCTCTAAATTCAAAGAATTTGCCTATAATTATGTTTATTTTTCAGGGATTTATACGGTCTCATATTTTATAGATATATTTAGCCTTTATGCTATTTCACTTTATACCTGTTCTGTAGTTAAAATTAAGATATTAAAAAAAAAAATTCTCAACTTTAATTTGGAATTTCTTGTAGGACAAACGTCACCAATCAGATGCAGTGGATCGTCCCCAGTTACAGAGGTGGTTGGACACCTTACAGAAAGCAATGAAAGGTAACCTACTTTAAATTATATTACTTTCTTGTCTTTTACAGCTGCTAATTTCATATTGTTAGAAAATAAATTCACTTCTATTCTTTAATATATTTACTAACTTGTATATTAACATCATTGTTAAATATTTGTCTTTTTACACTAGAAATGTTTTATTGGAATTTCAAAATAGCACAACTCCAGCCACCATCATGTTAGCGAAACTCTGTTATAAGTCTTAAGCAACCAGTACTTCACCAATCTTTTGTCTATCTAATGGTACTTTTCTGCATCTACTTAGAGAACTTTTTCATCTATGTACCTGTACCATTGTAACTGATTCTCCTGCTCATATTGGCGAATGTTTTCACTATATGGTAATTTTCTCGAAGAAGTTATATGTATGTTTATATATATTTGTATATATGTGTGTGTGTACAAGTATATGTATGTATGTGTACAAGTATGTGTATACACGTGTATATGTGTATCTTGTCTGTTCTTTAGCAAAGCATTACTGATGGTGACATTCTTTGTTGACAGTAGGACTGGCTACTTTGTGCTTTCAATAAAGAAAGTTTATATTTGATATACATGTCAGTTTTGGCAGTAAAAGGAGCATCTGTACACAAGAAAATCATGCTGTAAATAACATTTTTGTTCAAACTCATGCTAGCATGGACAAAAATACACAGATGATTTTGTATTAGTTGACCTATCTTGCCAAGCATCTTTGTTTCTACCTTCCTTTTTTTACTCGAGGTAATCTAAAAATTGTTTTTGCTATTTTGTATATGTTCTTAAAGTTTACTCTGTAATTATATGTTGTTTAATTATATATTGTAGTGCTTTCTCAGTTAAATCTTGTGGAACAATTGGAAGCGGTTGCCAGACAAGTTGGATTAAGTTTTACTCCACCCAGTGGACCTGAATCACAGTTGTTTGTTGGTTCTGATATGTTTTATATCCAAGTAGCAATGGACAAAACTGGCATGGCTAAGGATGTTAAGATAGCTCACCAAGGAGAACCAAAAGTAAGTGTGTTTTTGTGTGTGTGTGTGTCCCATTTCTTTTTCTCAAAAATAATAATATTCATTTATAGATTCTAATTGTTTTGTTATATATAATCAGAATGGATAGAAAATATCAATGATTTCTGGAAAAAGTTAAAATTGTATTAATAATGCAACACTTGAAATGTTCATGTGATTTTTTTTCTTTTTAGTATATAAAAAGTAATTACTTCATGGAATGTATGTGAGCAATTTTTGTGGCTATTATTTGAAGAGCATAGCCTCTTTTTATGAATTCTCATTGTATATGTTAGAAAATAGGTGCAGCTAGTGTAAAGACTGAGAGTATCCACAGAAAGAGAAGAATCAGATTCTTAAAAATAAGTGTTATTGTGTGTTTGTGTGTGTTTCTTCAATGAAATCATTTTGTTTATGGCAAACTTGTATCCTTTTGCATATAATATCACATTTCATTATAGATACAGAAGTAGTATTATGTGTGACAATATGATGTGCTGTGACATGGCAAGAATAAGCAACATAATTCATAAAACGTTTTCTGTTTCATTTGCCTTTGAATGAAATGATAGTTTGGTCTATTGATAATTTTTTTACAACAGTATTTTTATCAAAGTTGCTGTCAATATTATCTTGGATAACTATTGCATTCTCCTCAGTATTTGTATGTACAAACCTTTCATGCTTTGATTTTATTCTGGAAATAAATTTGATTCAATTATTGGGGAGTAGGGGAATAAATGTTTTAAGAATTATCCAGATAACATATATTTTGAGAAATGATAACTCTGATTTATGTAATCAATAAAATTAATGAAGCTAATGATGTAGCTTCATAAGAATATGAAAGGGGAATGATGGATGGTTAGAGATAGGAATAGAGGTGAATGCAGTGTATGTTGAGTACAGGTGGAGGTGTGATCACTGGTGAATTTCAGTTTGGAGGAAGGTAAAGGAAAATAGGGTAGAGCAAGGGGGAAGGGAGGTGAAGAGCAACATAATAAAACTGTAGATGAGATGATGTGAAGTGTGGGTGAGTGACAAACTGCACAGTGAAAGAGACAGAGGTCAGAGGCATATATTATTACTGGCACTCTGTCGGTTACAATGACAAGGGTTCCATTTGATCCAATCAACGGAACAGCCTGCTCTTTAAATTAACATGCATGTGGCAGAGCACTCCACAGATATGTGTACCTTTAATGTAGTTCTCAGGGAGATTCAGCATGACACAGTGTGCCGTGGTTGGCTCTTTGAAATATGGGTACAACTCATTTTTGCCGGCTGAATGGACTGGAGCCACATGAAATAAAGTGTCTTGCTCAAGGACACAATGCATTCCCGGGAATTGAACTCAACCATACGATCATGAGGCAAATACCCTAACCACTAAGTCATGTGCCTTCATCCAGAGGCATATAGGGGTAAATATAGTGTGTGAAAAAAAGAAAAAAGTGAGTAGCATCAATGGCGCATATGAAGTGTTGAGGGGAATGAAGCATTCGATGAAAACATAAGTGGTAAATAATGATGTTCGAAGTACAGGATGAGTAGCACAGGAAGTAGTCTCAAGGAGAGGGATAACTAATAGAACAAAAGTGGGTATGAAATATGAGCAACTCTGCTTTCATATAATTATGGTGCTGTAGTTAGAGGAGTGAATGAAGGATGGGTATTATGAAGATGAGTGCAGACACAATAATATTCTTTTGGCACATCATTTTGCTGAGATGGACAGGTTTTCTTCAGCATAGCAAATTGATGTTCATCTCAGTTAGGCTCAGCAACTTGAGATGGGACTTTACAACTTGTCCCAAGTTTTCCTACAAATATATATACATATCGAAAAAGAGAGCCACACATACACACATTCAAGTTTGGCAATCCAAAGTTGCATGGAACCGAATCAAACTGTTTTAAATAATATATATATGTATATATGAATACTGGTAACATGGAATCCAGTACAACCTGTTGCATGGTCTGGTTGTCAGTGACTAAATGGGACCCCCACCAGGTTACCCTGGTGAGGGGGTTTGCTAGAAACCCAACAGGTTTAAAAACAAGACCTGGTGAAAGGTCAGATGAACCTAGTGCAGGCTCAACGGCTATCTAGCAATAGCGCAGGTATACAGAAATTCCGGGATGGTGTCTAGTGTGCTGGAAGACCACTGGGAGGGAGGCACTCCTCAGCTTCTGTTGAAGTATGTCTCTTAGAAGAAGGTCACTGTGATATAAAACCAGATATGCAGGGAATGACATTGGACATTTTGGGATCTTTGGTTTGTGCTAGAGATCATGGCACATCCCAGACGTCTTGCTCTGGCTTGTCTCTGGATAATGTCAGTAGAGTGGAGAGGGTCTATGAGGTATCGTATGGGACCTAAAATTCTGAACAGGCATTGCTGAACTCTGCTCGATATGAGCTGCTTCCCCCCCCCCCACCTATATCCTAGAGTGCGCAATGTTCTTGAAGGTCAGCAATGGTCTTCCTTGGTCATGAGTGTACGGCCACCATGTATGAAT
>NC_068989.1:32427184-32437794 GCF_001194135.2 Octopus bimaculoides | reverse complement strand
GTGTGTGTGTGTGTGTGTGTATATATATATATATATACACACACACACACACACACACACCTACACACATACATATTCATCCATGTCTGTATGCATACTTGTATATGTGCGTGTAGTTATAATTGTTAGGACATTTGGCTTGAATGAAAGAAGAGAGATTTCTTTGTCAAATACTTTTCAGTAAATTAACCATTTAGAAAAGATCACTAGGATGTCCAGCTAAAATTAATCTTCACATTAGTTGAACTTGAAACAAAAAGTGGAAAAACCAAAGCCTGAGCGGTGTCACTATATTAAAATAAGTTCATTATGTTTGTTTAAGATTGGTGTAGGTTAGTGAATAGTATTAAGTTTCTCTGACAAATATCACAGTACATCGATCAGTTCTCAAATGCAGGTGTTTTGGCTAGTATCACACAAGTAATAGTGGTGGTTTGTTTTATCTTTTATTCAGCAAATTTATTTTTAAAATGTGGTGTTCTCAAGTGTCGATGATTTATGAACTTTTCTTGTGACATAGAGTACTTGTGAACAAGTCTCCTTTGAATACAACATATCTTACCAATCCATTTTTAGTAAAGATCACTGCTTGGCAAAGAAGGCTTTTTTTCTTTAGCAGAGGATAATGCAAACTTGGTCCATACATTGTAAATTCATAAGTTCATGGGGTTTTGGATATGGTTAAGATAAGGAAAAAAATTATGCAGTATATTTAGCCAACTGAACCTAAAAGCTACAATTAACACTAACCTTTAAAGCAGTTAATTTACTAGACATTAATATGAATTGTAGTACAGGCAAATTTAAACCCTACCATAAACCAAATGAGGATACCTCCTATATTGACATAGGCTCTAACCACCCACCATCAATAATCAAACAATTTGTTAATAGCATTAGTATGTGTGTTTCCAACTTATCCACTGATTACACCCAAAAAGCTTCTCCATGCTACAATGCTGCATTAGAAAGGTTCAGTTTAAGAGTAATATAACCTATATTGAATCAAATGTAGATAGACCAAGAAGATGTAGACAGACGAAAATTTTATGGTACAATCCCCCATAGGATATGAATGTAGCTACTAATACAGTTAGAAAATTCCTGACACTCATAGATTACCATTTCCCTCACTTACATAAATACCACAAGATCTTCAGTAGAAATATGGTCAAATCTACATAGTTGCCTCCCCAACATCAAGTTGATCATTTTCAACTACAATAGAAATAACAACATTGGGAACATCCACAAAGATCCTGTAATTATAGATCTTTAGACTGCTGTACCCTGAACAATAGGTGCCTGTTAAAAGAATTAGTGTACAAGGCCAGCATTATGGATTTGATTGGAACAAAAGACATTCAACATCTTTATCCAATATGGTGTGGACACTTAAAGAGAGGAATGTGAGCAAACTTCATATAAACTGAAATATTATAGCTAAGGCCAGCAAAAAACAGGGGTTGTGGCAGCAAATCCAAGCCCTGTATTATCAAAAAAGTAAATATCATAACATCAGCAGTGAACATTTTAAATATTAGGGTGGAAACCTTCTCCCCCTGCATGCACAAGCAACAATTCATATTTTGAAATTTTGAGTATGATCTCCCACCCACTTGATGACCTCTCCAACCTGGATAAGTTCTTTTTCTCTGGACATGAATTATAGCATTATTTGAACATTATGACACATGCCCGCATAAACTTATATTGGATTCGCTCATTACACAAACATATGTGCATTGTATATATTCATGACATCACCTGATTCACTGAATACACACATACACATACACTTGTGTGAGTGTATACTGTTTTTGGTTGTATAATAGAAAACTTACTGAAAATGCACTCTTTATTTTAATGTGTAAATGCTGTAGTGAAATATATTTAATGTTCATAGATTATATTACATCTAGTAAACAATATAGCTGATTCAGCCACCAAAAATACCTGCCTTTGATTTAAAAGCATATATCACTACTTTAGAATTAGAAATTTCTCTCCTCTACAACAAATTATTTTGCTTTTATTTCAGAGCTGTCAAGACCTTCAGGAAGTTCTCAGGTAAACCGTCTTCTTTTTTTCTGTTTTCTACCAATTTGTTTGAATTATTTTTGGTGGGACAAAATCTATTTCATCTAGTTGATATATTTCAGCTTCTAGAGTTAGTTCTTTATAGAAAGATGTGCAATGCATAAAAGTAATGCCAAATATAAATATATATAAATGATGAAATGTGTTGATAGATTATTGACTTATTCTAGCATTTATTATTGTTATTCATTCCTTTATCTATTTTATCACAGTTTGGTTAACTACATACTGTAGGTTATAGCTATAGTTGAAGTTAAGAATGTAATGTTCAATTCTGTTTCTCTATATAATGCTCTTTATAATAATAATAATTATTATTATTGTTATTCATCTAGCAGTACATTATGGCAAAGTTAAGAGATCCAACTATTCAATTCGGTTTACTCTTGCTCTCATCCTATTTCTGGACTCTCTCTCTCTCTTCGTTAACCATTGACTTTTACCATGTTGACTAGTAGCTCAATTCATTTTTAAATGTTTCAGAGAGGAAGTAAGAAAGAAAGAGCGAGTAAAAGCGACAGTGAGTGGTGACAGTGTTCGTTTTGTGTTTTTAAATGTTTCAGAGAGGACGTATGCGAGAGAAAGAGAGAGTGAAAGAACCAGTGAGTGGTGGCGGCGTTCGTTTTGTGATTTTAAATGTTTATCACATCACAAGAGAAGTAGATACATAGACACATATATACATTGTTAAATCAAAAGCGGGAGAGAAGAGGGACACAAAGGAAGTGAAAGGGAAAGAGAGAGAAACAGTAGATACATAAATCCAAAGAAAAGTTCTTACAATAGATACATAGACACACCAAATATTCGCTGCCAATTTCACTTTTCTTTACCATATGAGGATAAAATTAGCTCACAGATGGCTGAGTACTCCACAGACAGGCATAACATTAATGTAGTTCTCAGGGATTTTCAGCCTCACACAGAATATGACAAGGCTGGCCCCTTTGAATTACAGCTACAACTCGAGACATATATATATGTGAATGTATTTGTGTGTGTGTATACTTTAGGTTAGTTAAAACATGTTTGCAATAAGTGTTGTGTGGTGGAAATAAACGCAATTACCGAACTTTCATTCATAAATCCATTTATTATTTCATTCTTTTGCATTTCAATTTGTACATTAAGGTGCTTTGAAAATGTATGCTGTATTTTAAGGTTAAATAGTAATTCTATTTGCGTTTGTGTAACTGAGATATTTTGATTGGATTATATAGTCATTGGTGTTACATTACATTCTATATTCTGTAACTGTCACAATATACTTTTCTAGGCCTGAAGTTTTTGTGGGGAGGGGCCAGTTGATTAGATCGACCCCAGTACACAACTAATACTTAATTTATTGACCCCAAAAGGACGAAAGGCAAAGTCGATCTCAGCAGAATTTGAACTCAGAACGTAAAGACAGACAATCATAATATACAAACATTTCTCATGGCACCAGTACACTGTTTACAGATGATTACATTTTTTATGTTTTCTGTGAATTTTTCACAGGTCCAGCTAGTAATTATTATTGTTATTCATCCAGTGGTACATTATGGCAAAGTTAAGAGATCCAATTATTCAATTCGGTTTATTCTTGCTCTCACCCTAATTCTGGACTTTCTCTCTCCTTCCGTTAACTACTGGCTTTTACCAAGTCGACTGTTGATTAGTAACTAGCTTTATCTGTGGCATTGCCACTTCAGCATTCTGCTGGGAAATAAGGGCAGCCAATGCTTTGCCGTTTTGCTGTGTGCCTTCTCATCCCGCGCACACCACCTATACCATAAGTCTTTATCTTCTGACCTCTACCGGATGTCTTATCCTCTAACCTCTACCGGATGTCTTTCTCCTGAATGATGCTGCAGGGAGACTTGGAGATGCCACTATGAAAGGTTGCTAAATGAAGAGAATGAATGGGAGAAAGAGAGTCTGCCTAATGTTGACCCAACAGAGGGACTAGCCATTCAAATTGACAGTACTTTGATAGATGAAGTAATTAAATGTATGAAGATAGGGAAAGCCCCTGGTCCATCAGGAGTCACTGCAGAGATGATTAAAATATCTGGTGGTGTAGGCTATAGTCTAGTCACCTGTATAGTCAACCATGAAGGAGTCATGCCCAATGACTGGTGTAGCCGCATCATAGTCAACTGCTACAAAGGTAAAGGTGACACATTAGTTTGGAATAATTACAGAGGTATCAAATTATTGGACCAGGTCATGAAAGTCACGGAGAGAGTTATAGCTCAACTAATTAAGGAGAGAGTTAGTTTGGACGAGATACAGTTTGGGTTTGTGTCAGGAAGATGCACCACTAATGCCATATTTCTGGTAAGACAGTTGCTGGAGAAATTCCTAGCCAAAGATAAACCTCTGTTTTTGACATGGAGAAAGCCTTTGACAGGGTCCTCTGATCCCTTATCTGATGGTCATTGTGGAAACTGGGGATAGATGAGTGTTTGGTGAGAGCTGTACAAGCCATGTACAGGGATGCTGTCAGTAAGGTGAGGGTTGGTAACGAATATAGTGAAAATTTTCTGGTAGATATAGGGGTTCACCAAAGATCAGTCCTCCTGTTCATCATAGACCCCTCCTGTTCATCATAGTCTTCCAGGCAATAACAGAGGAATTCATGACAGGCTGCTCCTGGGAGATCTGATGACCTTGCTCCAATGGCTGAGTTACTGCCAGAACTAGAGCAGTTTCAAATGTGGAAGCAAGGTCCAGAATTGAAGGGCCTTAGAATCAATCCAGCAAAAACCAAAGTCTTAGTAAGTAGGAAGGCAGACAAATCACAAATCCCTTCGGGTAGATGGCCCTGCTCGATAAAAACTCTGTAAGATGTACCCAGTGTAAGCTATGGACACATAAGAGGTGAAGCAATATCAAAGGAAGGTTAACTGGGAAGATATTTTTTGTGTGTGCAGATGACAATGACAGTAAACACCAAAGATGTACAGAAAACAGATTCCATCACATGTCAATGGGGAAAAACTAGAAGTAGTTGATAGCTTCTTTTACCTAGGTGACCAAGTCAGTAGCAGTGGTGGATGCTCTGAGAGCATAGCTGCTAGAATAAGAATAGCCTGGGAAAAGTTCAGAGAGCTCCTACTTCTGCTGGTGACAAAAGGCCTCTTGCTCAGAGTAAAAGGTAAACTGTATGATGCATGCGTGCGAACAGCTATATTACACAACTGTGAAATATGGGCTGTGAGTGCTGAGGACATGCGTAGGCTTGAAAGAAATGAAGCTAGTATGATCCAAGGGATGTGTAATGTCAGTGTGCATACATGACAGTGTAAGCGCCCTGAGAGAAAAGCTGGACATAAGAAGCATCAGCTGTGATGTTCAAGAGAGACAACTGCGCTGGTATAGCCACGTGATGTATATGGATGAGGGATGAGGGTATATGGTGAAGAAGTGTCATACCCTAACAGTTAAGGGAACCTGTGGAAGAGGTAGACTCAGGAAAACCTAGGATGTAGTGGTGAAGCACACACTTCGAATGATAAAAGTGACTGAGACCTTTGGAGATATGCTGTGCTTGATAAGACCTGTTGAGTCAAGTGAAATCATTGTGGCCAATGCCAGTGCTAGCTAACTAGCACCCATGGTGGTGGCACATAAGAAGCACTATTCAAGCATGCTCGATGCTAGTGCTGCCTGACTGGCTTCCGTACAGGTGGCACGTAAAAGGCACCATTCGAACATGGTTGATGCCAGTACTGCCTGACTGGCTTCCATACAAGTGGCACATAAAAAGCACCATTCGAGCATAGTCATTGCCAGTGCTGCCTGACTGGCCCCTGTGCTGGTGGCATGTAAAAAGTATCCACTACACTCTGGGAGTGGTTAGCATTAGAAGGGCATCAAGCTGTAGAAACTTTGCCAGAACAGATTGGAGCCTGGTGCGGCCTTCTGGCTTGTCAGTCCTGAGTCAAACCGTCCAATACAAGCCAGCATGGAAAACGGATGTTAAAAGATGATGATGATGACATAGACAACACCAAAAATTCCTAAAACTGACAAAGGTACCCAGCCATTAAGTCGAGCTGTAAGTCACACATTCCTTTACACACACTTTGATCAAAACAAATCTCATTAGGTAACTGCATCCATGATCCAAAAACAGGTTTATAATATGCAAAATACAATGGAAAATTTTATTTAGTGAAATCTCACACAAGAAACCACAATTTTCTGTGATTAGTTGAGTCATTTCTTTTACTGAGTTTATTGAGTAGGAAGAGGTTGCATTCTGGCTACAGTTCGGAGTTGAGTGGTGTTTTTAGACATTTTTATGTTTTTCTTTTATAATTATAGTTATGATGGTAAATTTGTGTTGTGATTGTTTCAAAGCAACTAGTTTATTTTCATGTTATTCTTATCAAATAACATATTTATAGCTAGTGGGATTGTCAAACATAATCTTAAGTTTGTGAATTGTTACTTTATTCTATATGTACTATTAAATGCTTATATATTTGTGTTGCCAGCCATTTATCCATCAACTAAATTTTTTACTCTTTATGTCCATGTAATTGTTTCAGTTATAAATTCTTAAGAGAAATTAAATTATTTTGATAAGTATTATTTTGTAAACTTAAGTAAATATTTACAAAATATTGTAAAAATTAAGGAAGTCATGCAACATAAAAATTTGCTTTTTTTTGCTGCTTTATTTTTTTTAGCCGAGGTGATTTCAGTGAATTTACTTCTCATTTAGAAGGTTTATGTCAAATCTACAATATATCTGGTGACAAGTAAGTTGAAATGTTTATTTTATAAGTTATTTTGTTTTGAGGCTATAAATTTATTTATAATGTTAATTAATAACCTATACATTTAAACTGGCCATCTCTAGCTAGTTTAAATACTCTACTTGTTTTATGTTCAAACTAGCCATATCCAGCATCTCACACCTACCATGCAATCTCATTATAAAAAATAAATAATCGCATCTTCATAATCTCAGAGCTACAAGATAATACATGATTAATTTTTTTAAATGTTAATAAAAAACCATTACATTTGACTGTAATCTGAATGCTAAAGGCTTAATTATCTCTTTTCAACATAAATAATTGTCCCTGTGAATTAAGTTTTCTCCTATTCTGAATATTTAACCCTCTTGATACTTTAACATTATACATTCTGACTTAATATCATTTGTGAAATGGTATCACTTAACACTAATTAATTTTGTATGAATTTCTGAGATGAAAATTTACTATTGTATACTGATCTTTTCAATCTTTTGCCCTTGTTTTCATTATTAGTCACAACATTTTGGTTGTATCTTTTCACCTTCCTCAGGCACCAGCCATAATTTGCTAATGTTCTTGTAATTTGAAACATTTTATTAAATCCACAGAAGTACATTGTTCTCGTTTGATTGTCCATATCTTATTCTCCTTTCTAATTACTCTACTATTCTAGTACATTATGTTTGAAACACTGTTTGTGTGTGTAAAGAGAGAGTAATTGACTGACTGAATCAGGTATTGAACTCATGCCCTTAATGCATAAACACATATATTCACTATCTCATTGTTTTGTAGGAACTTTAACCTTTTAGCATTTAAACCAACCATATCTGGCCTAGATATTCTACCTGTTTTATATTCAAATCAGCCAGATCCAGCATCTTACACTAAACCTACAATGTCATTCTTAAAATAAATAATCACATCATCGAAATCTCAAAGCTACAAGTTAATACATGATTAATTCAAAACAATGTGAATAAATAAGTATTACATTTGACAGGGTAATCTGAACTCCAAAGGGTTAAACATATTGTCACACATCTTATCTTTCAGCATTGTTTCTACTTGGGTTCTTGACCACCCTTTGCTGACTGCAAATGATCAGCCATCTTTGATATGTCTGTCTTCCCACAGATTATGGCTTTGTAGAGAGAGCAGTAAAATAAGTTTCTGAAATAAATCTCAGTGGTCACCATAACTTGATGGAATTTCTATTTTATTAAGGCTGCCATACTTATTGGAATATGGTCAATGTTTACAGGAATTGGTCTGCTTTGAGAAAAAGAAACAACGAATGTAATACATCATAAGCAAATAAAAAGGGAAAGGTTAAGAAGTATTGTTTCTTTGCTGCTACAATTTGGAAAAGATATACAAATTCAACCATACACTCTTATGTGCACCAATTATGAGCACATTATTGAATATGACAGGCCCCCTAATGAAGGCCAGCAATGAAACATGACTATCAGTCTGAGTGCATGTGTATATTGAGACTTATTGCTTGGATTTATTGAATATTCCAGAATCACTAGATTTGTTTAACTGAATGAGTACAATATCCGACAATAACTATAATGTTTCGTTTCCAATAATCTATAGAATATTCCCTCTTTAGTTTTGTTTGCTTTTTATTTTTAGCATTATGTGTTAATGTGTGAAGTTCGTGTATATGAACATTGTTCAGTTGAGTGGAAGCAGTGGTACATTATTATTATTTTTTTTTTTTTTTTAATGGAAATATCAGAAAGCTGAGCAAACTTTGTATTGAACTTGCAGAATATGTTGATGTGCATGTAGTAATCAGATTAACAAAATAATATCTCATTTTTTCATGGAACATGTCTTGTGTAGTTGATAGTAATCATCACTGATGTGAAAAGAATAGTACCTAGTAGCTGTTAAGATTTCAGTTCCTACAAGCATATTGTATGGCCCAAACAACTGCAAATGTTTATCAAAAAATTTATGCATGTGGTTACTGGTTGATGTTTCCAAAACTCTTCTTAATCTTAAAGTGTTAAAAACTTCCATAATGTGTTAGTGGCTAAAAATTTTCTTCTAATTTTAGGAAACAGAAAACCAAAACTTTTCTTGCGCTTCAGTCTTTGGAATGTGATTTAAGCATGCTTGCACAACTACAGAGGTAGGATTTTATTCTTATGAAAACCTCTAAGAATTTTATATTTTGGCTAAATTCTATTTGCATTTATTTCAACAAAGATGTTCTTCCATGAAAGAAGATTTATTTCTTGGAATATTTATTTCTATGCAGAAAAGTATTTCTAAGTGAAACACTTATGCATAAAAGAAAACAGTGTCTACATATAAAAGTATGTCTAGTTGAACAAATGTTTGAATTTGATGCCAGTGTGTTTTAAAAGATAAGGGTGTGTGTGTGTGTGTGTGTATGTATATACATATCTGCACATCTGTGTGTATGCGTGCATGACTCATGCACACACTCTGGTGAATGGGAATTTTGGCTCATTCAGATGTATTTACTGATCATAAGTAAAGTAAATATATAAAATTGGTTTCAAATTTTGGCACAATGACACCAGATCCAGGGGAAGGATCAGTTGTACATTGATCCTGGTGCTCAACTGGTACTTATATTAATAAAAGGGGAAGTAGTCCTCAGCCGAATTTGAACTCAGAACATAAAGATGGATGAAATGCCACTAAGCATTTTGCTGAGTGTGTTCAATGACGATTCTGTCAGCTTCCTGCCTTTAGTACAATACAAGCAGAGATACTTAGCATTGCTCTGGATTAACAAGGCATAATTTTTTATTGTTTTACTTGTTTTGGCCATGTGAGGTAACCATACTGGTGCACCGCCTTTCATTGAAGAAATGGACACCGGGATTTATTCTTTGTAAGCCTAGTACTTATTCTGTCGGTGTCTTTTGGCAAACGGCTTTGTTATGGGGATGTAACCACAGCAACATCGGTTGTAAAGCAATAGTGATGGTACAAACACAGATGCACACACACATATACACATACATATGACAGTATTCTTTCAGTTCCCGTGTGCAAAATCCACTCACAAAACTTTGGTGGGTCTGAGGCTATAGTGTATATGTATATGTAATATATATATATATATGTATAAGTAATATATATCATCATCATCATCATCATCATCATCATCATCATCATCATCATCATCATCATCATCATCGTCGTCGTTTAACGTCCGCTTTCCATGCTAGCATGGGTTGGATGATTTGACTGAGGACTGGTGAAACCAGATGGCTACACCAGGCTCCAATCTGATTTGGCAGAGTTTCTACAGCTGGTTGCCCTTCCTAACTAGGTGGACTGTTAATGTGCTAGAAGAAGATCACATGTAATGCGTCTGCTAAGACTGAATTGTTCTCAAAGAAACGTATACGGGCAAGACAAGTGAAAAATACATAATTTTCACTTGTCTTGCCCGTATACGTTTTGTTGTTTCGCTAAATTTTTCTTTGACAACAATTCAGTCTTAGTAGACGCATTACATGTGATCTTCTTCTAGCACATTAACAGTTCACCTAGTAGTCTCCTTTATATATACATATACAATAATCCTCTGAGATCTCAGATATTTTTTCTGAATCTCCTTGATTGTTTCAATGTGCTTGTTCCCTGGTATTAAATTGATATTAATTAGTATCCAATTTTTTACTCTAGTGTTTTAATATATATCTATATGTATATCATCATCATCATCATCATTTAACGTCCGCTTTCCATGCT
>NC_068989.1:32426682-32427084 GCF_001194135.2 Octopus bimaculoides | reverse complement strand
TTAAGTCCCTGATGCCCCACTTGATTGAGGCCACCATTGTTACAGAGTACAGGAGAGGTGAAAATGCTTTCATTTCAAGGATGCACCTTTATCCCTCGGGGTCAGACATACCATTTCACTTCTGCAGATCGCAGTTCCCGGTGAGACCATGCTTTGCCATGTCCATCAACAAATCCCAAGGCCAAACACTATCGGTGGCAGGCATCCATTTGGGGGAGCCATGCTTTTCACATGGGCAACTTTATGTGGCCTGCTCCCATGTGGGTAGTAGAAACGCTCTTTTTGTGTATATTCCTCAGGGCAGAACACGCAATGTTGTCTATAGCGAAGTTTTATAGACAAGTTGTCATTGCAGCCGATGCGGTTATAAACAGTGATCCGGAAGCATTGGCCAGACATATT
>NC_068989.1:32424730-32426319 GCF_001194135.2 Octopus bimaculoides | reverse complement strand
ATATATATATATATATATATATATATATATACACACACACACACATATATATACATATATATATATACACACACACACACTTGAATACATACACATATGAAGCTTGTGTACGAACAGCCATGCTACATGGCAGTGAAACATGGGCTGTGACTGCTGAGGACATGCGTAAGCTTGCAAGTAACGAAGCCAGTATGCTCCGCTGGATGTGTAATGTCAGTGTGTATACTAGATAGACTATAAGTGCTTTGAGAGAAAAGTTGGACCGAAGAAGCATCAGTTGTGGTGTGCAAGAGAGACGACTGCGCTGGTATGGTCATGTGGCGAGAATGGATGAGGATAGCTGTGTGAAAAAGTGCCACACCCTAGTGGTTGAGGGAACCTGTGGAAGAGGTAGACCCAGGAAGACCTGGGATGAGGTGGTGAAGCACGACCTTTGAACATTAGGCCTCACTAAGGCAATGACTAGTGACCGAGACCTTTGGAAAATATGCTGTGCTTGAGAAGAACCGGCAGGCCAAGTGAGACCATAACCTGTGGCCTATGCCGGTGGTGTAACCAGGTATTTAGGCGTACCTTTCTTTCAATGGACACTAAACTATGCTTGTGAAGACCTGTTGAAGGAAGTGAAATCAGAATCATATTCGATGACAGCACCGCATGACTGGCATCTATGCTACTGGAGCCCTAAGAAGACCATTCGAGCGGGATCATGGCCAGGGTCACTGCGTGGACCCCATCCCAGTGGCACGTAAAAAGTGCCATTCGAGCGTGATCGTTACCAGCGTCGCGTTACTGGCACTTGTTCCGGTGGTACATGGAAAACACAATTTGAGCATGGCCGTTGCTAGTACCGCCTGACTGGCCCTCGTGCTAATGGCATGGAAAAGCACCCACTACACTCTCGGAGTAGTTGGCGTTAGGAAGGGCATCCAGCTGTAGAAACTCTGCCAGATCAGATTGGAGTCTGGTACAGCCATCTAGCTCACTAGTCCTCAGTCAGATCGTCCAACCCATGCCAGCATGGAAAGTGGACGTTAAACGATGATGATGATGTATATATACGCATATACAAATATGTGGAATGACCAAATACAAACACCATTGGAACTTACACACAAGGTGCAGGAACTTTATATATATGCCATTCTAATTAAATGATGGAACTGCAAATAAAATACCCTTAAGCATCTCATTTCTATTTTCATATATATATATAATACATATATATATATATATATATAATACATATATATATCTATCTTCTATACATATTGTAAAGCTGAGTCTGTGAGTGAGTGTGTGTGTGTGTGCGTGTTGCATCTATAGAAATCCACACCTTACAAGATAGCAATCTGGGAGTCACACCAATGGATTCCTCATGGTCGAAAATGCCTGGAATCGGTCATTTATTATTTTTTTTATTGCTTCCTAAGACATGAATTTTTGTATTAAAAATAATTTTAAACCATAACTTATAACAATTTTAAAGTCAGAGCATGAGTTAAGTCCCCTTCTAGCGATGGTGTAAAGAGAGGGAGAGAGATAACAGATATTTTAAACTTCCTCTTTTTAGTGAGTGATACACAACA
>NC_068989.1:32421054-32422114 GCF_001194135.2 Octopus bimaculoides | reverse complement strand
TGGCTACACCAGGCTCCAATATGATTTGGCAGAGTTTCTACAGCTGGAAGCCCTTCCTAATGTCAACCACTCCGAGAGTGTACTGGGTGCTTTTACGTGCCACCGGCACGAAGGCCAGTCAGGCGGTACTGGCAATGGCTACCTGCACTGGCAACGATCTTGCTCGAATGCCTTTACACGTGCCAGAAAGGCGACGCTGGGTACAAGTGCCATCACGATTTCACTTCCCGAAGAGGTCTTCGCAAGCCAAGTTTCGTGTCCAATGAAGGAGATGATGTTGGCATGGGTGCCAGTCGTCGAATTTAATTCGATTTTGATTTCACTTGCCTCAACAGGTCTTCACAAGTGGAGTTTAGTGTCCAAATATACACACGCACATAAAATACACCATTTTGAGCGTGGCCATTGCCAGTACCGCCTGACTGGCCTTCGTGCCGATGTCATGTAAAAGCACCCACTACACTCTCGGAGTGGTTGGCGTTAGGAAGGGCATCCAGCTGTCGAAACTCTGTCAAATGCTGTGCTTGAGAAGACCTGGCAAGCCAAGTGAGACCTAAATCTAAGGCCTCAGCCATTTCACTTATGCGTACCTTCCTTCATTGGACTCTAAATTCCACTTGCGAAGACCTGTTGAGGCATGTGAAATCGAAATCGAGTAAAATTCGACGACTGGCACCCATGCCAACGTCGTCTCCCTCATTGGACACGAACTCAGCTTGCGAAGACTTATTGGGGCAAGCGAAAGCGAAATTGTGATAGCATCTGTGCCCAGCAATGCCTTTCTGGCACTTGTGCCCGCAGCATGTGTAAGGACTTTCGAGCGAGATCATTGCCAGTGCCCCTGGACTGGCTCTTGTGCGGGTGGCACATAAAATACACCATTTTTAGCGTGGCCGTTGCCAGTACCACCTGACTGGCCTTCGTGTGGGTGACACGGAAAAGTACCCACTACACTCTCCGAGTGGTTGGCGTTAGGAAGGGTATCCAGCTGTAGAAACTCTGCCACATCAGATTGGAGCCTGGTGCTGCCATCCGGTTTCACCAGTCCTCAGTCAAATCG
>NC_068989.1:32410066-32421044 GCF_001194135.2 Octopus bimaculoides | reverse complement strand
GTAGAAACTCTGCCACATCAGATTGGAGCCTGGTGCTGCCATCCGGTTTCACCAGTCCTCAGTCAAATCGTCCAACCCATGCTAGCATGGAAGGCGGACGTCAAACGATGATGATGACACACACACATATACATGTATATATATATGTATGTGTTGATATATATATATATATATATATATATATATATATATACATGTATATATATGCATGTATATATATATTTATACGTTTCCATATTCCCGAGCGTCATACTAATACATCCTTTTGTTATTTACACCACCTGTCCTCGTCTGTGGTTTTTTTTTTCATATATTCTCCCATATATATATATATATATATATATATATATACATTTCTATCTATATATATATGTGTGTATATGTATATATATGCCTGTATATATATTCTCATGTATGCTTATGTGTGTGTCTGTATTTGTACCCCCACCATTACTTGACAACCCATGTTGCTTTGTTTATGTTCCTGTGACTTAGCCGTTTGGCACAACACTCCGATAGAATAAGTACTAGGCTTACAAAGAATAAATCATGGGGTTGATATCTGTAACTAAATGTGGTCCCCCAGCATGTCTCCAGTCACATGACCAAAGCAAGCAAAACAATAAAAAAAACTATGCCATTTTAATCCCGAGCAATTCTGGGTATCTCTGCTAGTATATATATATATATATATATATAGAGAGAGAGAGAGAGAGATATATATAGTACCTTGTTTTCTGTTTGCTACTAGAAACAGTTTCCCCAACACTATGAAACATGCTTTAAGATCAGAAATGTATGGATGCTAATAGGGGAAAATGTAAAATAGTAAAAATATGTTATTAATTTAAATTATTGTTGAAATGTATTTAATCTCACATGAAAATCTAGATATACATTTGATCATGTAGAAAAATATATTATTTGAAAGCCTCTCAGGTTTTGCAAAAATTTCCACATTACATATGCTAAATATTATGAAGAAAGATATTAAAAATGACAAGATAACAGATATAAAAGAATCACCTGTAACCATAGAATCTTGTAGTGGATGTTCAAATGATACATTAACTTGATGCAAAGACAAAGCAGATAACTCGAATACCAGTGCACTTTTAAGATCTGTAATTATAAAATTCAAAACATATGCAAAAGGTTCTGTTTCAATGCAGACATTTCAGAAAAATAAATCACAGAAAATTTTTAAAATTCGAATTGTTATAAGATATAGAAGTATATAAAACTTGGAAAATTTTGAAGTAAATTTTTTGGATTCCTCAGATTCAACATACAAATACATCTTTCTTGTATTAAATATAAGAAACAGTAAAAATTTCAGATATCAAATGCAAAATACGTTTATCATCTGCAATGCACACTTTCAGTCATATAACTGGCCCACTACCATTCAGGTGACCACATAAACAAAAGTGACTTTGATTTTAAAAAATGAGGCATACTGATATTGACACCAAACCTCATTCTGGCTTAGATGTGTTTAGTGAAGTGATTAAGAAAACGAAAGCAGGAAAATTTGAAAGTCCACTGGGAATAGCTATCAAGATGTCAGAAGTATCAAGTCATGTACCTACTATGCTAAGTATTCTCTTAGTTAATCAGGTAGCATTACCCTAGCAACTGACAAGGCAGTAATCATCAGAAATTGCTTTAAAAGGAATATGTACAAAAGATAGGCAACTACACAAAGCCTCATGTAGATGATATGAGTTTTGAATTAGATGAACTGGATTTTAGCAAAGCTATTACAAAACAGGTTTAGTGGAATAAGATGGAATATGGAATTGTAGTATTGAACTGAGGAGTCATATAGGCTAAATTTCTAGAGGAACAACACCAAGGGAAATTACTAGCTAAGAATAGAAAATATATTTTGAATTTATGTGACTCAATGAAGTCTTTTGAAAGGATTTCATGACCCACAGTCTGGTGAGAACTGAAAAACTATGAGTAATGACTAGCCAGGTATTTCAGCTAGTTATCACAATCATGTTTCTCTGCTTTTTCATCACCTTCTTTGTCTGCTCAAAGATCCTGTCTCCTTCAGAACTGCAACCTTTGTACTCCTCAAGTTTTTCTTCTACTTCTGGACCAGTGTCTCATAGTCATCATCTATTTCCTCAAGCTGATCCCAGCATTCTTTCCTAATGGCTTCCCTTAGCTGCACTTCCTTCACATATTGTTCCTGCGACACTAACTGCAGCACTTTTTTCTCCTTTCTCTCATCTGAAGTGTACCAATTGGTAGCCTAACAGTTGGAGGCGATGAAATAGAAGAGGTGAGCAGCTATGTGTGTCTCGGTCAAGAAGTGACTATGAGGTGAGATATGAAGAATGAGATCTCACTAAGGGTAAGAGCATTCAACGCCATGAAGGATGTGCTGAAGGTGAACCTAGACAAGGCAACTCACACCAATGTCTTCAACAGCACAGCCATGCTGGCAATGCTATACGCATGTAAGACTTGGGTCTTGATGGAGATCAACGTCTGCTGACAATGCAGAGAGTCATGGAAAGGTTGATGTTGGGAATATCGCTAAGAGATCACACCTGGAACAAGGAGATCAGGGATAGAACTAGAGTGAAGGATATTGTTGTAGAATACTACCACAAAAAGCTACGATGGGCCAGTCATGCTGCAGGGTTCACAGACAATCGCTGGACCCGTGCAGTTGTCAAGTGGTACCCGCAAGAGCAGAAGAGGCCACTCGGAAGACATCCAATGAGGTGGGAAGACAATTTAAAAAAAAGGTTTGGAACAACGTGGAGGAGAATGGCAAGAGCATAAAGGGAATGGAGTGAATACCGTGCCCAGCAGAGCTGACTTGGCACCAGACAGCCTGGCTGATCCAGGTGATCACTATTATGTTTTTCAATTTCATTACTAGTATTTTTACTTTTGTTAGTGCCATTGTCAATATGCATTTTTCGTCTCTGCACCGTTTCCATCATCGAAGTGGAGTGATGTGTCTTTTGGAAACTGCAGAGTTACAGGTCATGGAACCAGCTGTACTCAGTGTATATTGATTACACCTCCATCTCATTACCCAACAATGTGCATGAGACTGTGTATAATCATCATCAACATCTCAATTTTAGCTTGATTTGTAACACCAACCACTTTACACAGTGGAACAGGTGCATTTTTTTGTGACACTAGCATTATAGATATAGAGGTTATTTTACCCTCTAAAAGACTACAGACTAACACTAAATAATCCTCTCAAACCCTACATTGTTGCTGCTTCATTAGCCAACCACTTTACAGCCTACTGAGTATGTGTTGTGCCACCAGCAGCAATGACGAAATGATGATACCAGACTAAAACTGTTATTATAATCATTTTGTTTCCATTTTTATATTTTCTCTTACAACTATGTAAGGGTTTTCTGTTTCTAGAAAGCAAGATAGAAGGCAAATCAGTTCATAGAGAAGTAGTATGTTGAATATATTTTACCTCTTTTGGCAGAAGGCCGGATACAACTGGTAATAGCAGTGTTAAATAGCATTTGCTGACGAAGATAAGACAAAATTTTAGGTAAATTGGTTGGATGAGTAAAAGGAATCTTTGATATAAGAACTCCCTCCTCTTCTATACCACTCTGATGACCACCCAAGAAATAAACATGTTGCTGATCAGGTAAAGTCTGAAACACACAAGTAAATAAATAAATAGAAATTTAAAAAAAAAACAAGTTTTTGTTTTATATAATATCATGTTAGGCAAGTGATTTAAGAATTTGAATATTAAGCATAAATTATTTCAACATTTCTCAATGGGGGTCTGTATCTTATACCCTTGAGGTATAAGGCATGGGGGTATTTGGAATTATGAGGTGAGCAATGAACAAAATTATATTACAGGAGAGTGTTTAGAAGTCTGTGTTGGGTAGTAAGCAACATTGTGTATAATCACCAATGAACTAAGGAGAAAAAAATTGATATTTTAATAAATTTGTTTTCATTTTGAAAATATTTAGTTTTAAAATGTTTGGATGTCTCAATGTACTATTAATAGGAAGATAGAGTCTATGCATTAAGACCTAGAGGTGTTTGGTATAGATCTAACATCTTTCTCATCATGGTTGTGTGAATTTTTCAATTAATTCTTTAGTATTCAGATTACTATATTGAATGTAATGCTTATTTATTCACATTGTTTTGAATTGATCATACATTATCTCACAGTTTTTAGACTTCAATGATACGATTATTTTTCGAATAACATTGTAGGGTAGGTGAGAGAACATAAAACAGGTAGAATATTTGATACAGCCAGTTTAAATATTAAAGGGTTAAATATTCTCTTGGGATGATGATGTAGAAAAATCCACCCACTCTGGGGTGAAGTTTTCTTTGGTGCCCTTTATTTTTATTACCAATTTCTTGAATGTAAGTGAATGGCTATTTCTCAAAATAAATTATCTATTTTATGTAAGAGCAGTAGCAACCTAGCATTTTTTTTATCATTATCAGTTGACAGGTCATTCAAGAAAATTAACACCTAATTTTTTTTTAGCCTGCACTTATTTCCTAAAACTTCAAACATTTTGGCACCACTGCAGCTAAAAGAACATAAGCTTGATCTTCCAAAGAACAGACAATCTTTTTAGTCACTTGTCAATAAACCAGCATGTGATTTGAATTGATGAAGTTTTAGGAAAGTCTAATTGCAGAATCAAGCATTTCAAAGTTATATCAAAGATAAGCACATTCCCTTCAACAACATGATAGTGTGCACAACTGATGATACACTTTGATAGACTGTCAAGCTGACCTGGTATCATATATCAAAAGGAAGTGCTTGATCTATTCACTAATCACACTGTAATTCATAGACAACACCTTGTTGTTAAGGTTAGTAAACAGTTGTTTTCAAGTCTGACCATAATAATATTTGCTGTTAAAATAAAAGCTTGGGTCTTAAGCACTCGGCTGTTCTGCCAATCATGGGAACAGAATGAAAATTTGGAAGCCATATTTCTCCACACTGAAGTTCAATGGCTGTCAATAAGATCTTGTTTGAAGTACTGTAAATCCTCAAGTATAATCCGCATTTTTCCCCCCAAATTTAAAGGTCAAAATCCCTAGTGTGTACTATATACGAGGTTAAAAATGAAAAATATTTCCTAAGCAATGTCTGAGTCTCTATTTGCTGTCCGGCAATGTTTATTCAGATGCATTTTGTGATGTTGGGCACGAAAACACCTTAAGCTAAGCCTGAAAGCAATGAAGTCATAAAAGAATCATCCATAACTTTCAGTAAGCAACATTTATTAAAATAAAAGTGTTGTATATCGTCTTCACTGGATTGTACTCAGGATGACGTTGTATGGAAAGATGAAATAAATGAAAGTGAATCTTCTGATGTTGACTATGAATCTGACGATGACGGAGATTTACACTACAATGATGCTGACATGTTTACGGAGGAACAAATGGAACAGTTATTTGATGCTGAAAGTGACGTTGAATTTTAAGGATTTGAATAAATGTTTTTGCTTTTGCTTTTGTAACTGATAGTGATAAATATGTAAAGGCAATTTACTCAATATTTAGTTTTCACTGACATTATGACTGTTATTTCTTTATTTTCTGCAAACAAAGTGCACAATAAAACTACACGTTTGCATTATGTTATATATACAATAATAATAAAGGACATTACCGTATATATGTTTACAAACCAAGAACGTTATATAGACCTCCTTGACTCAAGTTAGAGAAGGGGTGCTTATTATACACAAGGTTTAGGTTTTTCAGAGGTACATCCCCTTAAAAATCCCTTGCGTATTATACTCAAGGGCGGACCATACTCAAGGATTTATGGTATATCTGCCAGTTTTATGATGCTATTGTTGAACTTTTACTTGTAAACCAAAAATTCATTCCTAGTTTACTGGCAAGATAAACACCCTGAATTTGAAAATGCAAGGAAGTAATCTTAATCTCATACAAGTAAAACTGAACTGTTCAAGTGAAACCTTGACAGATGAGAGTTCTCTCATTTGACCAATGAAAAACTTCTAACAATTATTTAAACATGATAATCTCAGGACATACTTTGTACATTTACAACAACTGAAAGAATATTTTGAGATAGGATTTAATAACTGGATAAAAACCCACTTGTGTGCATAATAGAATAACAAAAAAAAAAAAAAAGAAAAAGACCACCATTAATAAAGATGACTTTTGAAAATCAAAGCTTCTGTGATATGTAGTTGCAAGGTAGGCTGAAGTATCCTATATTATGGATTAAAACCAAGCAATTTTTTACTGCTTTTCTATGCCTCCTATCTGACAACAAATGCTTTAGTGCAGTAAATCAAATTTTAACCAAGAAAAGAAACCAAATGGAAATAGTGCCATAGGAGGATTTATGATTTCTTTTATCAAATTTGAAACTTAATGTTGCAAAAATTACTGCTAGTCATCACCCCCAGAGATCATATTAATAAATGATGTATACAATTTTAATTATTTTTATTTTAATATTAATGTGTGTTATCATAATAATTCTTTTTTAGCTGACATCAATAAAAACTACTGATATAAATAAAATAATAAAATTGTTTACATGCATTTCAAATTCAATTCACTACTTTTATAACATAAGTGTAGAACCAAGTGATTTGGAGGGGACAAAGGGAGAGAACATTTGCAACAAAGGTTGGCCAGCATTGAATCATAAGATCCAGTTCAATTTTTAAAAACATAGCATCTTCAGGATTTATAAAGGGAATATAAAATATGAAACATTACTAACAACATAAAGCTCCTTTTTGTTAAATAATTGTTGACATGAAATGGTCTCAATCAACAATGATAACAGCTTCTTTCCTTCTGATATTCGTGGAACCTCCATATCTATAAAAGAACAACCATCAAAACAAAATTTTAATTTCTACAAATTTCTACCTCTCACGATAGTATAAATTTTACTAGTTTAAATATTATATCAGTAATTTCACACAAAGCCTAATTAAATATCTCCACCTCTTAAACAAACATATAATTAATTATTATAAAAATATTGTAGTATATTACTTTATTCATTTAGATGTCCAGTCAGTTCATTATAATACTGCTTTTCATAAATATTAGAAAGCAAATTTGGAAGATTTATTATCAATTCAATGTCCACTTTTTCCATGTTAACAGAAAGATATTAGACCTAGCTGGTCTTTCCAAAAAAAACAAAAAAACTGTTACATTGTTTTTTAACTTTATTTTTTGTAATCGATTACTGCAGAAAATGAATCGTTACACAGAATGTAAACAAAGAGGTTCCTCACATACTTGGAAGAAAGTTGGAAATCTGAACATTTTTAGGAATATTGTGTGTATGTGTGTGTGTGAACATCATTATTTCATGTCCATTTTCCATGCTGTGGAGTTGGAGAGTTTGGCAGAAGCTGGCCAGCTGGATGCCCTTCGTAATGCCAACCACTTTACTGAGTGTACTACGTGCATATTACGTGGCACCAGCATGAGTGCTTTTTATGTGACACCAACACTCATGAGCCCTCAAGAGAAGGATCTCTCAGCTAAGAGAGGGATGTAGAGGACATACCTGTATGTATGGATGGCCACAGTTTTACTTAGCTTGACGTGGTATCTCCAGCACAGCAAACTACTAAAAGTCTCGATCCCTTGTCATTTCTTCTGTGAGGCCCAATGTCTGAAGATCCTTCCTCACCACTTTGTACTATGTATTCCAGTGTCTACTCCCTTTTACAAGTTCCCTCCACAATTAGAGATCAGCACTTCTTTATGCAGCTGTCCTCATTCATATGCATCACATGGCTACACCAATCCAGTCTTCTCTCTTGCACACCACTTCTGATGCCACTTATCCTCAATTTTTCTCTTAAGATGCTTACACTATGTTGTACATACACTTACATTACTCATCCAGTTTTACTTAGCTTGATGTATCGTCGAGCATGCTGGCTTCATTTCTTTCAAGCCTTTGCATGTTATCTGCAGTTACAGCCCATGTTTCATTGATATGTTGCATAGCTGTATGTACAAAGGCATCATTCAATCTGCCTTTCACTCTTGGGCCTTTGTTACCAACAAAGGTAGTAGCTCTCTGAACTTTGCCCAGCCTGTTCTTATTCTAGCAACTACACTTCCTCCTCCACAGTTAACTTGGTCACTCAGGTAATCAAAGCTATCTGCTATTTCTAAGGATCACCTTGGATATTTGTGGTCTATTATCTATACATTCTTAAGAGTTCATTATACCTGCACATCTAGCACACATAGTTGTACATTCCTCATTGAGGAAGGACTTTGCATTTACCAGCATCTACCTATCCTTGTTTGTGGTGAGAAAGTAGTTAATCTGCATGTGCCCATCAGATTGATAGGGGATTAGGTGGCTGGCTGGCTGGTTATAAACACACACACACACACACACCATGCATGTGTGTGTATATGTGTCTATAATTGACAGAATACTGTGGTAGCCTGCATCATAATTATCCCCTCGAATTTTATATGCATATAGAAAATTTGAGGGGATGCTCCGGAAGCCAGTATGTTCCGCTGGATGTGTAATGTTAATGTGCATACCCGTCAGAGTGTAAGTATCTTGAGAGAAAAGCTGAACATAAGAAGCATCAGTTGTGGTGTACAAGAGAGACGATTGTGCTGGTATGGACATGTGGTGAGAATGAATGAGGATAGCTGCGTGAAAAAGTGCCACACCGTAACAGTTGAGGTAGGCCCAGGAAGACCTGGGCTGAGGTGGTGAGGCAAGACCTTCGAACATTGGGCCTCACCGAGGCGATGACTACTGACCGAGACCTTTGGAAATGTGCTGTGCGTGAGAAGACCCAGCAAGCCAAGTGAAATCGTTGCCAGTGCCCCTGGACTGGCTCTTATGTGGGTGGCACATAAAAGACACCATTTTGAGCGTGGCCGTTGCCAGTACCACCTGACTGGCCCTCGTGCGGGTGACACGTAAAAGCACCCACTACACTCTCTGAGTGGTTGGCGTTAGGAAGGGCATCCAGCTGTAGAAACTTTGCCAAATTAGATTGGAGCCTGGTGTTGCCATCCGGTTTCACCAGTCCTCAGTCAAATCGTCCAACGATGATGATGATGATGATGATGATGAATTAAAATTCAGGTTATCACATCATTAACACTTCATGTAGGCCAGCATAGTATTCCATTAACTATACACACACAATTAGTTAACAAGCAAAACACTGAGAGTTTTAATAAGTTCTATGAACATATATTGGGTCTCTTTTTATTAGCGCTATCATACAGGCCTGACACTGTGGTAAAGAAGTTTGCTTTGCAGCCACAAGGGTTTGGCTTAAGCTGATTTAAACCTCGTGAGTGAAAATCCCAAAAGAATCTGAACATAAGACTGTTATATACATAGGTGTACTGTCATATTTTATTTTTTGAATTTCTCACCAATGGAGAAAGAGCCTGTTTCTAACCAAGAAACTCTTTCATTGGAATTTAGACAGTATCAGACAGGGTACTCATGCATGTGTGTGTAACATGCACACATATTGAACTTCCTGATTGTTTTACATATTTTGATGGTACCTTGTTCTTTAATCTTCTGATTAGATTTCATCGTTCTGGTTTTCGAATCACAGCTTCCCAAGAATAGTACTGATAGTTAGTTATGAAGCCAAATTCTCCAATAATTATAGGCAAAAATCTAAGCTATATGTATATATACATGTGTGTGTGTGTGTGTCTCACACACACACAATCACACAGACTAGCTTTGAACCTTCATTTAAATTAGATTCAGTTTCTTTAAATTTCTCAAGAAAATGAAAAATTGTAAGCATTCATGATACTTGTTAACTTGAAAATTATAATTTTAATTTTTCATAGATAAAACAAGAATAGTTTCCTTGGGTGCATATATCAATGTTATGAAAAGAGTAGTTACCAAATAAAAAAAAGGCATAAACATAAAGACAAAAAGCTAAGATCATGCTGAACACCACATGGCAACACCACAATGCCACTAGCAATAGTTTTAATAGTTCTAAAATACTCACTTGTTATTGATTCAATCTTTTGCAACAATGAAGCCAGGACAGTGAGAGGTGTTCGTAGAGTCAGTACAAAGCAAGCTGGAAGCATACAACTGTTCATGTTGCTTAATCCTGAGAAAGATGGCAAGCTGTAATACAAAAATAAATGCAATTCTGGTATAAATTAAAGTAACTTTATTTCCATAAAAACAAGTTCTTAAAAATCAGAATGCTCAAAACTGAAGAGTCTTGTGAAGATAGAAAGATAATTGCAGTTAATGTCCAAATAAATACTGAATCTATATTGCATTTCATCAAGAGTGCTGTAAAATAAACTGCAACAAAAAGAAAATGAAATGAGATGTTTCTTTCCACTTGTAATTTATTGTCAAAATACTAAAAGCTAGGTTAATTGGGCTTTTCTCTGAGAGCTACACAGAATACAATCATCATCAACATTTAATATCTGTTTTCCATGCTGGCATGGGTTGGACAGTTTGACAGCAGGTCCACTGTCTGCTTTGGCATGACTTTTAAGACTGGATGCCCTTCCCAATGCCAACCACTTTACAGTGTGAACTGGGTGCTTTTTACATGGCACTTGCACCACTGAGGTCACCAAGTATCTTGCAAGACAAAGGTTTTTTTGCAGGAAGGGTGGTAGTGTAGGAAGTGGCTTTGTACCAGGTAATGAAAGATCCACTTTTAAGTGCTAATATTACCTTTTCGTATTAATATGGCTTCTGTTGCTACTAATTATTTGTGTGTGCGTGTGTGTGTGTGTGTGTGTATATATATATATATATATATATATATATATATATATTTATTTATTTGGGAATAAATGATGGATTTTTTTCCCTTATGAGGTTTTTTTCATGCTAGCTACTTGGTAAATTCTTGTAAAAGAATTCATCCTATTATTGAATTTATAT
>NC_068989.1:32404083-32409963 GCF_001194135.2 Octopus bimaculoides | reverse complement strand
TATACATATGCACACACACACAAAAAGAAATTATAACAATATTCCTGCCATGTACACTTGTAAAGCATCTTACTCTACATAATACAACCTTGCAGAATACACAAGAAAAAGTCATTTCAAGTGACCATCCACAGAATGCTTTCCTTTTCTGATGTTGGCATTCACAACATGCATTACCAAGTGCTTCATAGACAATCAGATACATCAATGTATGACAGTGAAAACATTAATTGACAACAACTCTAATAACAAAAACAACAAGAATTGTGCAGGAACGCGATAAAGAAGGGGTTCCAAAAGCTTTTCTTAAACTAGTACTTATTTTATCAATCCTGAAAGGATGAAACGTAAAGCCGATCTTGGCAAAATTTGAACTAAGAGCATAAAGATAAATGGAATGCCGCTAAGCATTTTACCCAATATGCCAACAATTCTGCCAGCTCACTGCCTTACTTTTTCTGAAATATTCCAAGCAATAATTGTAAAAATAAATCATTCTACAGGATGTAAACAAAGAAGAAAAACAAGATGGTTTGTGGTTTTTGATGTCTGGAGGAAATTTGATCTTTTTTTTTCTTCTTTTCTGCTATAAACATCCCTATGGTAATTTGTAATGCTAAAACCCATTGTAATGAAATAGGGAGGAACCTTTCAGTGACCAGAACGTTTTGGGTATGATGAAGACCTGAAGATATTGTGTTTTTTGAATTTGTATCAGTTCTTGCATGTATGAGACACAAGCAGCACAGTAATATGTAAGTAAGGAAATCATGATCTATTTAAATTAAGATCCTTTATCAACACAGTTCAAAGTACATTTTACAAACATAGGAGGTGACTGTCTATGGAGGTACGATAGATCATAATGTTTAGGTACATTTCTAAAAATGTATCTAACACACCCATAAAATGAAAGATCAAAGTTTGGACAATTAGTGAAGTAAGTACTGGGTGAAGTAAGTGCTGGATTTTGCTCTGGTTTAATTTTTATAGAGGTAAAAATTAATGACAGTTGTACAAGTCTAGGATCCAATTTGGAAATTATTGCTTTCATACCATAATCAGGGTTGCATATTATTTTTTTCAGTCAATTTGTGGTGGACTTAGAAGCTGTGGAAGCATAATATATATTTGCTACAGAGAATGCAAATAGAAAATGGTTGTTGTTAGACATGTGCTGGTTTGAAGTGAATGGAACTTGTGGAAGAGGGAAACCCAAGAAGACATGGGAAGAGGTAGTGAAAGTTGATCTCAAGATGCTGAACCTCACAGAGGAGATGACAAAAAACTAAGATGATTGGCAATTTTCTGTGTTCAAGAAGACCTCTTCGTCACAACAAATATGGAGTTCTAAAAATATTCTATCTATCCTTGTACTTCCTTGACCCTGCCCTACATCCATTCTGCTCCATCAAGCATTACCCACATCACCTTAACTCCTCACCTTTCTCTCAACATTCATCCTTCCTTGGCACATATATCTCCTAACTTTGTGCTACCAATTACTCCTCTCTCCACCCTCATTATCATTATTATCCTTTCCCCACACTATGTTCACTAATCACTTCCTTTCTGTGCCTCCAGTTATCTTCTCCCCAATTCCTCTGTCATACTTCTTAATACTTCTTATATCTGCTATCATTTCCAACACCCTTTCTTATCTGTTACCCTACCCATTTACTATAGCCACTTTTCTGTACCCTTACATCTCCTTCTCCATTACTCCTATGCCATGATCATCATCCTTCACTTTCCTGATTTATCATCTCTGAGTCACTTCTATCTCTTACTACACCCACTGCACCACCATCCCTGCCCAATTAACTACTTTTTTTTTTCCCAAACAAACTTTTTCAAAAGTGTCACAGAAGAAATAAATTGTTATGCCCAACAAATTATTACTGCTTATGGAAGTCCCAATCCATTAAGATGACCAACAGATACATCAGAAATTTGGGGTTTTTTTATTAACATAAATATAACGTTTGGTATAAACAATTTGCAAACTGTAGAACTACTGCATCCCAGATAAAAGGTATAGTGACCCTTATATATCAAGTATAATGCAGTAAAAAACCAGTATTTGAAATTAAATCCATATCTACACCCGAGAGATACTTTATATGTCCCCAGCTGGAATGAACAAGACTATGACTCCCTATACAGAATGCGCCCAATACTTGATTAACCTGAAAAATAATATAGCTATATGTCTGCAAGGAAAAAATCTCAGTGTTGATGAAGCAATGATAAGGTATAAGAGTAGGGTACAGTTTTGGCAATACATACCAGTTAAATGAACAAAATGGAGTATCAAGCTATGGGAGCACTGTGAATCAGGTACATGTTACTGTGCAAACTTTGCTATTTGCACTGGGAAAAAATACAACGGAGAGAGACCAAATGGATTGGGGTATAATGTTGTGTCATCGTTAACTGAGCCCTTTAACCATTAACAAAGACATTTGCATTTTGACTATTTTTTTCTTCAGTGGTTTTGGCAGACATCTTGGTCTTGTGAAAACGTATACTTGCAATACAATAATGGGCAATCACTAAGGACTACTCCAAGAAATAAAATCTACTAAACTAAACAAAAATGGAACATCATCCTGAAGCAAAAGAGGAACATGCTAGCCACAAGGACAAATGGCAAATTTTATTCTTGTCTACTAGTAAACAGCCACGTGTTGGTGCTGAAAGTAAAGCCATTATAAATATCTTGTACAATAAGCACATGAGTGGTGTTGACAAATCTGACCAGTGACATGCATACTATCCAGTTTGATGTTCTGGAAAGAAATGGAAGTACATCTTGTGGTTTAGTAAATTTAACATTTGTAAATTCTTTTATTGTGTATATGAAAAGCACAGTGTATCACCACCACCAAAGGACTACTGCCATGTGAAGTTTCAGGTTGAAGGCGCATATCAGTTGGGAGGGGGGGGGGCGCTGAAAGCACAGAGCTAGGAGAAAAGCAAAATTAACTGAGGTGGATGGCAACAGACAAAATGCTGACTTCTCTATCAGATAGAAAAGTTAATCCTCTAGTGCCGTGTGTGCCAAATTTGGCACATAGATTTTAGTGATCTCCAGCCAAAGGAAAAATAGTGACGGAGGACAAGAATACTTTTTAAACAATGCTCTGGAATGTGCTTCATGCTCTAACCACTAAACCACTGCAAATTAGTACCTCTGACACTGTGGGATGCTTCCTGCCTTTTCTCTCCTCTGCAGCAGCAATATGTATTTGCACTGATCCCACTTCCTATCATCACTACAAAGAAATGTCAGTAGTACCTCATATTTTACCTACATTTTCTTGTATTGGTTGAATTGACATTGCAATATTTGTATATAGTCACAATGTGTTATCTTTTTGATATGGCATCACTTCAAAGTACAAGTGCCTAATTTGGCACTATAGGCATAAGTGGAAAATGCAATGAGAAAAAACTCTTCTTCTATGTGCCAAATATTGTCCAACAGGTTTTAAGTGTAAAATTAGAATGATTGACTGACTTTTCTGTATCTTTCAGAATACATTTGTATTGTATAATGTGTGAATTTGCTTCCTTTAACCTTAGCATTTCATACTGCACCAAATTATTTGTTTCGTGCCGGTTATGAAGAGCTGCTTCTTTCTTTTTTAGCATGTCGACAAACGTGCCTGTGATTCACTTTGTCAACAGCTTGAAAGTAAAAGAGCAGGACAAGGCTGATGATAGAGTGTGGAAATTGAGTCCATGGCTAAGGTCGTTCAAGCCAATATCAAGAATATCACTCCTGAAGAACACCATTGTGATGACGAAATAATGGTTGTCTTCAAGGGGAGAGCAGCTCTAAAACGGTACATGCAAGGAAAACCTAACCCTTGGGGCTTCAAGCTCTGGCCTAGAGCAGGTGTATCAGGCATCCTGTATAACTTTGATGTCTATCAAGGTTTGGCTGACGTCAAGCACAGAGCTCCATCTGCACTGGGAATAGATGGAGATGTGGTTCTCCAGATGGTTGAGGGACTTGAGAGTGGGAAGAACTGTAAGATCTTTGCAGACAATTTTTTCTCTAATCTTTCTCTTGTCAAAGCTCTGAGGACCAGGTTCATGTTTTTTGTTGGCACATTTCGGGCCAACAGGCTGAAAAGATGTCAACTGAAATTAGAGAAACATCTTAAGAAACTCAGGTGTAGCTCTTTGGACATGAAAGTGGAGTTAGAGTCAAACATCATTGCTGTACATTGGTTTGACAGCAGATGTGTTGATACTCTGTCCTCATATATTGGACTTGAACCAGTAGACTAGGCTGAGCGATACAACCAGCTATTGTACAAGAGTACAACAAATTCATGGGGAGGATCTCCTTGACAGCACTGTACAAGTGTAACATGAAATCCCGTCGTTGGTTTATGTACATCTTTTACCATACACTAACCGTGACTGTTGTCAACAGCTGGATTTGGTATAAACGTCATGCGAGGTTGTTGGATTTATAACCAATGAAACTCAGTGTTTTTCCAAGGGATGATTACTGAAGCACTGCTGTCCATCAAGAAAGTCGGATACCCTTTATTATACACTGTGACACCACCCCCAGCAAAAATCATCCGTAGGAAAGCCCCAGTGGCTGGCATTTGCCTGAGTACACACCTGATCGACAGTGCTGCAAATACAAGGACTGTCAAGGACGCAGTCAAGTGAAGTGCTGCAAATACAACTTGTGGCTGTGCTTGGACAAAGAGAGAAATTCCTTCATGCAATTCCATGTTTTCAAGTGACATTCAGCGAATCAACTCAGTTTGACTGACATTGTATTAAATAGTTTATAAGTAACAGTTTTGCTGTTTAATTAAGTGCTAGATTAAATTTGTACTCTTTGAAATGTTTACTGAGATGCAAAGACCTATGTGCCAAATTTGGACCATTTAGCAAGTGTTCCTTAACAGCCTGTTGTGCCAAATTTGGACCATATCATATTTCATGACCTAATTATGATTTCAAAGGGAATCAACTTTTGTGTTGCTGGATGTATGAGCAGGTTCTAGAGGGCTAAATAGTAGGAAAAAGTGTCGAATGTGCTCATCCCTCTCCACCCACACTGAAAAAGTTGAGTATAGCATAAAAATACTTTCTTGATTGACAGAATGCCATTTTGATATATTGTACACCTTTGAGTACAAATAATATGTGAAACTGGAAAATATATATTAATTTTCAGTATGTGACACACTTGTATTCACCTGTGTCTCACATACGAGCCTATATTATTGGACACATTCTTTTATATAAATGTACTTTTTAAATTGCAAATATTATATTGAATAATGAAAGAGTTTTATTCTTTATTTTCAATGAAAATTAATGGAATACAGAGTAAGAATAACATCTTGTCCTGATTATACTTGCATTTTAATTTATCATCATCATCATCACCATCATCGTTTAACGTCCGCTTTCCATGCTAGCATGGGTTGGACGATTTGACTGAGGACTGGTGAACCAGATGGCTACACCATGCTCCAATCTGATTTGGCAGAGTTTCTACAGCTGGATGCCATTCCTAACGCCAACCACTCCGAGAGTGTAGTGGGTGCTTTTATGTGCCACCAGCACGAAGGCCGGTCAGACAGTACTGGCAACGGCCACACTCAAAATAGTGATGGTGTATTTTACGTACCACCTGCACAGAAGCCAGTCCAGCGGCACTGGCAATGACCTCGCTAGAATGTCTTTTCACGTGCCAACGTTACAAGTGTCAGGAAGGCGACGCTGGTAACGATCGCGCTCAAATGATGCTATTTATATGCCACTGGCACGGAAGCCAGACAGCTGCTCTGGCAACGATTACGCTTGGACGGTGCTCTTAGCGCTCCACTGGTACAG
>NC_068989.1:32399034-32403766 GCF_001194135.2 Octopus bimaculoides | reverse complement strand
TCATACATTACCTTTTGCCATCTTGGTTTTTCACAACTGTCATCAAAGGCATTGTTTGCAAGCGATTCAGGGAACTGTGTTCAATTGACACTGTGACACTATGTCCCAACTGATATTCTGTGATGGCTACAAAATACATTAACAATTGAAAATGCAAATAGACACTCTAAAACAAAGAGAAAATAGCAAATGAATTGAATAAATCAATCTAAAATATTTATCCCAAGTATAAATTGATCTAACACTGTAATATATTGTACTTTGTTTTAAATAAAAATGAATTCAAAGTAGACACATAATTGAGATAAAAAATTATCTTGAAAAAGAATTTATCTTAAATTTTATTCCATAGCAGTTCCTTATGAAATACTTCAAGCTTAATACATGATTTTTAATTCAAATTTACTGTTGCATGTCTATGACTATACTGAAATTTCAGTACGTGTTTTAGAATTCCACATTTAAATAAGCATTAATATGTAGCCAAGGGATTTTTTCATTTTTCTTAGATGTTTACTATCATTAGTAATTAAATTCACAAAGAAAAACTTTGTTATGCAAAAAAGAACAGTCCATTCAAAGCAATTTTTTAAAAAAGCCTGTAGAATACATACCATCTATTGTGAGAGGATGTTTTATTTTAGTTTTACGATCAAGAAGATCATATGGAGAAACAAAATAAATAAGCTTCATTGGGCGACCACCTTTACGTGGCAACAGGATACCAAGTGGAGATCGAAAAATAATGTTAGAATCACCCACAATGATACTGCAATAAAATAAAAAACAGAAAATCACATCATTGAAAATATTAACAAAACAATACGCTACCAATCAAATCTGTATTTCCTATTGTTGAGGTGAATGTCATTCATGCTCAATTATCAACTATTAGCAACATGAGGTCACATACACTAGGTTCAAACTTGCACACACACGCACCGATACAGATACACATGTATGCATATATACATAAGCACGTAGCACATGCTTGACTGCTTATAACATAAGGTTTTTTTATTCTCTCGTTACTTTCTTCTAATTTTGAGATTTTCCAAAAACACACACCTTATTATAATGATGCCCTGTGGGAGGTGGGATATGATAATATTAAATTCTTTAATAATTCTAAATATAATTATAATATAAAAGATTATAGTTTAAATGATTCCTATGTCTTTTATAATAATAAACCTAACATAAATAATTATGATAAATTTTATTTAGATAATTATAGTATTAGTAATAGGGATTATGATAATACAAAACATAAATATAATAGTAGGCTAAAAAATAAGATTAAATTTAATTCTTTTATTGATAATAATAAATTTAATAATATGAAAAATAAATGTAATAATAGAAATAATAAGAACAAAATTTAGTTCATTATTCCTTCTGGAGTTCAAGTTAAAACAAACATCATTAAAGAAATTTTACTCTACTACTAATAATGTTGGTAATATTATTTCTTCTTTTAATAAATTTAAGTTGAATAAGTTTTACGAAAACAAATCAAGTAATTATTCCAATAATAATAATACAGACCAGAACATAATTAAGTGTACATGTAGAGATAAAAAATAAATGTAAATTTAATAATAACTGTAATTTGGAGGATGTAGTATATAAATGTGTAGTGAATTTGCTTGATGATATTAATATGAATGGCTATAATTTAAATACTATTTACATAGGGTCAACTTTTAACAAAATTAAGTTACGTGTGGCTCAACAAATGAATTCTTTTAAGAATAGAAATTTAATTAATTCTACTGGCCTTAGTAAATATATATGGGAACTAAAATCTAAAAATATTATGTACAATTTAAACTGGGAGATAGTTTGTAAGGCTAAATCTTATCGAATAGGTAGTGCTTTTTGTTTATTATGTACTAATGAATTTAAGGAGATATTATTAACTGATAATAAAAAATTGATTAATTCCCTGGATAAACAAAAAACTAAATGCAGTCATAAGTTAAATTACTTATATAATAAGTGTAGCTAATTTATGTATTTATATAAACCCTATTTTATGTTACTAATTGTTGTAGTTATGATTTGTAGTAGTAGAATGTGTATGAATTAGCACGAGATTATAAAGGATATATTACATATTTAGAATAAGATTAAACTAAGATGTTTATAAAATAAATAAATACATGAATTAATCAATTAATGAAAATAGATTAAATTATTGTAATTTAGCTTCATTTTTGTATATTATATATAATGTATTTTAGGTATTTTAGATTTAAGTTATTTAGACTTTAGAAGTTTCAAGTAAATGATATACTACAGTTAATTTTTTTCTTATTCTCACATCTAAAATACATTATGTCATCTTAAAGGTTTAAATACATATTTCTATCTCATTATTCCATAATTTTTTTCTTTACGCCATATTTTCACGCGATATATTTCTTATAAACACTACATTCTACATACTACATTTAAAATTTTAGTTTAACAGCATTTCTTCGATAAGATAAGTTATTGTTAAATGTTGTTATATATATGTATCAGTATTGTTTTACATATACTAAGTATGGAAACTTTGAGATACCAATATTAGCTTAATTATTACGTGAATAATAGTGACATAATTAATCAATACATTCAAGTACATTTAGACTTATTTATATCAGTATAAAGAACCATAGATAAGCTGTGAAGTTTAAAAAATTTTTTATATATATTGGACTAAAAACTATTTTAAATTATTTTAAAATTAAAGCTAATATATCTAATATTATTTGAAAGACACATGAGAGATAAAATTTATTTATAACTACTATAAAAGAATTGATACATAGGATTTACATGGTTTATAATGATGGACTCATTAAGGTTTAAGAAATTGGTAAAATAAATTATTGAAATTAACATAGAATATAATGGTGAAAATTATATATCTAATATCATATTTAATGGACACATAAGATATAACATTTATTTTATAACTAATGTAAAGAATTAATACATAAGGATTTACATAGTTTATAATGATGGACTCATCAAGGTTTAAGAAACTGGTAAACTGAATGATTGGAATTAACATAGAATTATAATGATGAAAATTAAAAACTTATATATCTAATATCATTTAAAGGACACATAAGAGATAGAATTTATTTTATAACTAATGTAAAGAATTAATATATAGGATTTACATAGTTTATAATAATGGGCTTATCAAGGTTTAAGAAACTAATAAAATGAATGGTTGGAATTAACAAAGAATACAATAGTAGTCCAAAACAATTAATAGAGAATATGATAATTATGTACTAGTTTAATTGCACTATCTTAAATAATCACGAACTTGTGTTAACTAACATGGGTCAAGTGCAGAATAATAATGGAACAAGGATTAGATTTATTTAAGTCAACCATAGAATAACAGTGTGGAGGCACAATGGCCCAGTGGTAAGGGCAGCGGACTCGCGGTCGGAGGATCACGGTTTCGATTCCGGGTGTTGTGTGTGTGGGAGGATCGCGGTTTCGATTCCGGGTGTTGTGTGTGTGTTTATTGAGCGAAAATACCTAAAGCTCCACGAGGCTCCAGCTGTCGTACTCTTTCGCCCCAATTTTCTCTCACTCTCTCTTCCTGTTTCTTGAGTAACGCTGCGATGGACTGGCGTCCCGTCCAGCTGGGTGGAACACATACACCATAGAAACCGGGCCCATGAGCCTGGCTAGGCTTTAAAAGGGCGCATAATAATAAGATAGAATAACAGTAACAATACCACTACAAGCCATGAAATAATGGAATGATAAGGATCATTCAGGGTCAGGCATTAAATAAAATAAAATATACAAGGTTTGAAAACTAATTAAAAATTATTAAGAACTTTCAAAACATCCTATTCTTTTAAGTTAAATAGAGTAAAAATAAGTAAGAAACATACTAAAAACTAACAGCAATAGCAGAAGTGATGTGAAAAAATATACTATCCATGGATAAAGTTGAAATTTTAACTATCACAGGAAGATTATACGTTAAGGTGAGAAATCAAAAATGTGTGTTATAAAGGTTCAATTTCAATTTGAATATCTGCTAATTAATAGCCAAAGATGAACATGGTAGATGTAGAAGTACCACATTTTTCAAAGTTTGTTATTTTTTAAAATATGTAAAAGTGCGAGTAGAACAGTGTACGCACAATACCTGATTAATAATAGATAATGGGAAAGAGAAGGAAGAAAGTAGAAAACCTTGTTTACATTGACACACAGGCATACACACACACACCAACAGAAAAACACTCACACACACACTCTCTCTCTCTCACTTTTCCCTCCATTACTCACCCTCTCTTACTATCCTATATATATATATATATATCTCCACCCCTACACATTCAATAATATAAAAAGAGACAGCATCTGAAAGTGAAATCAAAATTTGAAAACCATACAAGACTACGTGAAAGTGTTAATTTATAAAACATGTGACATATTAATAAAAATCTGTAGATGTACAACCATCCACTCATCTGAGTACCTGATTATTTTTCTAATACACACACACACATATATATACACATATACATATATATGTACACACACATATATATATACATATACACAAACATATATACATATATATACAAATATATATATACATATATACATATACATATATGTTAAACGATGATGATGATATATATATATATACATATTTCCAAAGGTCTCGGTCAGTAGTCATCGCCTCGGTGAGGCCCAA